>NW_018471492.1:0-706 GCF_002113885.1 Mizuhopecten yessoensis
AGTACTAATATATTAGCTATTGTAATAGGGGGTAACTATGGTGATAAAATGTAACTATAGTGATAACGTGTTACTGTACTGATATACTGTAATTGTGCTGATAAAGTATAATTGTGGTGATATAGTGTCACTATGGTGGTACAGTTTCACCATGATGATAAATTGTAGCTGTGCTGATTAGCGTAATTGTAGTAATATAGTGTAGTTATAGTTAAAACGTGTATCAATGTTGATATGTATTTTATAACTGTGGTGATAAACTGTAATTGTGCTGGCAGAGTGTAGCTTTGGTCATTTTAATTTTATCAACTTTAGGCCTTGCGGCCCATTAGTACATACATATGTTAATTATACATCACATAATAAACGATTGCATGACAAACAGTGTTAAGTTGATAGTGTAGTATGTACATGTATATGTAATTAAATTCTCAACTTATTCGCTTCCAAAATATATTTACCAAGTTGACACAGTTCCTCGGTGTTGTTAACACACAATGCTTGTATTTTAAACCTAATTGTTTTTCCAGTAATATTTCTTTAAATATTGACCTCTTTAATTTTGATAAGTATTAAATATTGGAACAAAATGGTATTCATCTTCAACCTCATTGACCGAATTACACGCGGTACAATATCTCTGCGGACGAACAACATTTCGATATCTGTTTCTCTTAATTTTTAAGGAATGCGAAGACATACGCAA
>NW_018471493.1:0-706 GCF_002113885.1 Mizuhopecten yessoensis
AGAAGGCATTTTGTAGTCGATACAACCTACACAGGCATATAAAGAAAAATCATTCAGAAGCGGACAAAACACTGGGAGTGTATGGATCGCCCGGAGAAGCGCCTGGAGGAGCGCATTGAGTGCCTGATGGATCGCCTGGAGGAGCGCATGGAGCCCTTGGAGGAACTTATAGAGCGCATGTAGAAGCGCATGGAGCGCAAGGAACACCTGGAGCGCTTAGAGGAGCGAATAGAGCACATGGAGAGCCTAGAGCCCTTGGAGGGGCGCGTGGAGCGTATGGAGGAGCGCATGGAGCACATGGAGGAGCGCATAGAGCGCATGTAGAAGCGCATGGAGCACATGGAGGAGCGCATGGAGGAGCGCATGGAGGAGCGCATGGAGCCCTTGAAGGGCCGCCTGGAGCGCCCGAACGAGCGCATGGAGCGCCAGAACGGGTGTATGGAGCGGATGGAGCGCATGGAGCACCCGGAGGAGCGCATGAAATGCCAGGAGCTTAGACAGCGACGGACTGTAAAGGTGAAGGCTCTGAATATTCTAAGGAGTTCTGTTTTAAACATCCCTTTACGATGATTGTGTCGGGACAAAACTATTGCAAGACAACTTCACTAAACTGACCCCATCGCCCGAAAGGATTATATGGCTTTACAAAAGATGGCAGCCTCTGTATGACGTCATCAAAACGACCGTCAGACCCGAAGTGGAATTT
>NW_018471494.1:0-706 GCF_002113885.1 Mizuhopecten yessoensis
TTAGATGTTGGATTCTGACAGACATCCTTACAGCACTAGATTAAGAGTGATGCAGGTAAATAAAGATCATCAACAGTTGTTACTTTTGGTATCATGATCTCAATGTGCGTAAATTGATATAACCTATATATCCACGATCGGAGTTGTGAACTTAGAGAAGCGCCTGGTCCCCTTCTCCTCGTACGTTTGCAAGGGGTTCATGAACACTTATCCTTTGTTAAGGTTTTGCTGTTGTTGCATGGTTTCGTTTTATTTTGTTTAAAATCCTATTAACAGCTAAGGTCATTAAAGGACGTGCCTCCATGTGAGTTGTGTATGCGTGCAAGTGTGTTTGTGTGCTGGAGACATGGTATGTTGGTGTTCTTCCCTGATGCCTGATGCCGACTTTATAGATGTTTCTAAGTTCGGATAACAGTTTCAGTTTTACTAGAATATGGTATTTTCTTGTTTTTTAAATTTAAAAAAGATGCATGTATCATGGATTATTCATCTAATTGGTTTTTAAATGGATTTCTATTGCCATTCAGTGTATCCTTGGTGAAAAACAAAACGACATGACCTTCCGTTGGCCACACATTTGAACATATCAAGTAAACCTAGAAGGGTTGTTAAAAGTGACTATTTCAATTCGTGGTGTGAACGGGGAGGGTAAAGCTACTATACTCAGCAGTGGTGTGAACGGGGAGGGTAAAGCTACTATCCACTC
>NW_018471495.1:0-706 GCF_002113885.1 Mizuhopecten yessoensis
AAAATAGTAACAGTGATCTTGACTGTTAATGCAGTAACCTAAAATGCGGAATTGTTCAAGGCATTGCTGTCACAAAGCTTTTCTAAAAATAGTAACAGTGACCTTGACCTGAAACATAGAAACCCGAAATGAAAACTAGTTCAAGGTATTGTCATACTTAACACTTGCATGAAGTTTCATGAAATTTCGTTGAAGAATGAAGTCGCTAGAGTGATGACAAAGAGTGTAACATGCGTACATATGGGCGGAATCTTTAATCCTCTCAAACTTTCATTGCGAGGGGATATTAATTCATGATTTTTAATGAATCCAGTTTTCCCCAAAACAGACTAAAAATATGGAAGTGAAAAAGTTCACTTTCATAAGATGAAGCTGCATGACTGAGAGCAGAAAATCCACTTGAGACCAATTCGATGGACAAATACACAGTCACACAGATGCATAAGGCTACCAGGTGTCGAAGCAAGAGTAAAAATCTTGAGAAAATCTCAAGTGTTTACGTCTTCTTTGATTGAAAAATCCTTTCTTCATAACTTTGTGAATTGTCATACAGTAAAACTCTGTTTACTCAAACTCGTAGGGTCCAGATCAATAGTTCAAAGAATACATGGTATTCGACAAATCCAAAGTTTGACCGACATATTCATTTTTTCATCATGTGGGACAACAGACAGTACGAGCACTGCAACTATCGCAGATAGTAGAT
>NW_018471496.1:0-706 GCF_002113885.1 Mizuhopecten yessoensis
TATATATATATATATATTTGTGTATCAATGTATTCCGAGCCATATCTGATTTGTGCAGCTAGGTGTTATTGTTTTAAGCAATTTATTTTGTAACTTGTTGAGCTAGATTGTTGAAAGAAAAGAGTGTTAAGGGATGATTTAGTAACACCAGTAAGATGCCACAGGTCTGAAGGTATTGCTTTATAACAGTGGGCTAACAGATAAAAAAGTAAATCACAGGTATTCACAGGTAAATCACAAAGATTCACAGGTACAGAACAGGTGACATTCAGGTAAATGTTAGATGTTCTCAGGTATAACTCAAAAGTGTTCACTGATTGATCACTCAGTAAATTACAAGTACTGAAAGGTACCTCAGCCTCATGTTATGTTGAAATGCTCTTGATAACTTCTGCGATCAATGGCCAACACTATTTTAGTAATGTACCCGTTATTCTGCTATGCTAATCATGAGAACAGTGACGTTAAGCATTTCTCTAGTAAACTCTGTGCCTGGCCAGATGTCAAGTCCCTCTGTCTGTGCTGTAAAAATTTGCCTCATGAAGTGTGGATAGGTTTAATGTCAGTCAGGTATCCGAGTTGGGGCAGTTATTTTTATTGAACATAAAATGGTGGGAAATGAAATGTAAGGCAAGGGAGGTTATTCATAAAAAAGAATGGAGAATTTATTTTGTATTCAAGGGGGAATCTGGTTAAAGTATATTGT
>NW_018471497.1:0-706 GCF_002113885.1 Mizuhopecten yessoensis
AACCCTAATCTTTTTAGACGATCACTGTACGGTAGGTCCTTTAGCTGAGGTATCAGTTTCGTTGCGTTGATTCCAAACTTGCTGTGTATTCCAAGTGAAAAGCTGTTTAAATGCTATTTCATCTAGTGATGCTTTGTTGACGGTTTGTTGTATATGTCATGAAAACTAAGATCTTCGTCTACCATTACTCCTATATCCTTTTCTGATGAAATTGTATCAAGTTTAATTATATCTTCTCTGGCTCCTGCCATGAAACAATTTCTTGTCGTCTTTCCTTTTATTGTAAGTAGTTGGTGTTTTTGAGGGTGAACATTTAAAAGCCCCATGTTTTAGACCAGGCTTGCAGGTTATCCACATCATGTTGTAGTGCTTATCTATCATAATCGTTCTTTATTTCCCTGTTAATTCTTGTGTCATCGGCAAATAAAAACAAGTAAGAAAGATAATTATTTTGTTATTAAATTATACTTGAGATAATATATCTACACAGGACACATGTTGGTATTAATCCTCAGGGCTAGTCCACTCATGGGTCATCGTAGTTGTTTCAGGCTGGTCTTCATCATTATGGTGATCTTGTTGCATTGTTTGTTGGGAGATGCCGTGAACACTTAAATAGAACATAAAGTACCTCACGGCAAGTCATATGAAACAATGGCTAATACATACTTTAGAACATTTCATTTTTTTAGTACTTGAGGTCAAA
>NW_018471498.1:0-706 GCF_002113885.1 Mizuhopecten yessoensis
GTACTGCTGAATTTAACAAAATTTCTAGACAGAGTATGTTTTATAGGAAGCCACAGTACAATTCAAATTTTGGATTTGCAATGGTTGTCAAAAGCAGATTGAATACTGTTTCTGTTTATTCCTTGAACAAATTTACATCTAAAGGTGAAGCATAACAGCTTTATTTTTATACTTTATGGGATAACTGTGCTTTATTGGTAGCCTTTGTGTGATAATGATTAAATTTAGACAGTTTTCACATTTCTCTTTCCAGGGGGAAAATGGGCACCTTCGGGGATGTGCAACAATCAAGCGAACTGTCGAAAGTTGCAAAGATGACATCAAATATCCAGAATTGATTACTAGTACCAAACTACGAAAGTACATGGCTACAGTTTCTCAGGTAGAAAATTAAATTACCAATTAACCCTGTGTAGAAGCTAGACCATAAAAATATGTGAAAGCTGTGTAAGACAGTAGACAGTATGAAGCCATTTGTTACCATATTACACTAATGTGTTCAGTTACTGAATGATTTGCATACATAAATTTAATCTTTTATTATTATATCACCCTTTGTTAGGTCTCAAAATGCCGTCAAATTTCATTTGCTTTCACTGATCATATTTTTTCAAGTCAAGAGATCAATTACTAGAAATAAAAATAAATGCCTAGTTAATAAGAAATATTGTTGGAAAGTCTGAAGTAAAAATTATTTTAAGTACTC
>NW_018471499.1:0-706 GCF_002113885.1 Mizuhopecten yessoensis
TAATCGTATGTGTGTGTGTGGCTCTGTAAATACTTACCATCGCGGACCTTCAACTATTATGTTTATGATAATTTTAATCGAATTATAGCAGTGTACATGTGTATATGTCCTCACATACTTTGTTAACATGCGAAATACATCGTCGCCTGATTGGTCGCTTTCGTTCGTCCGACGAGTCCAATTCTCATTATTTTCACACGACTATTGTGAGCATTATATGCATATACCTGTCTTATATGATCCAAAGACATTGATATGAATCTTAAATCCTACTAGTAATAGACCAGTTTTGTATAAGTAATAGCTATATTAAATAATGTGTTTTTGGCAAATTTACGGATAAACTTCCTACTATAAATGGAATAGCCCATGTTGTTGGTTAAGTTCAGGCAAGTACGGGGTCATCCATACACGTACGCTTGATCCAGCCAATGATTTACGGTTATTTAAAATTTGCATATCTTGCTGACCTCTGACCTCTCTGGCCCTTTATCACACCAAAATGACCTCCATGTACTTTCTCTTTTATTACATTGTTTTTCATCAGACTTCTGTCTTTCTCCTATACCTTTGGCATCACCTTATCCACCCTTCTTCATAAGCTGAATTACTCCAACAAGGTTTTATATGGCGAAAAACTTTTGACAGGCGCCGCGTAACTTCTAACTGCCCATTGCTGATTTTCCCGATGCTGACGATCAAATTT
>NW_018471500.1:0-706 GCF_002113885.1 Mizuhopecten yessoensis
AATCCACGGAATATCCCGCCGACACAGAATCCACGGAGTCTACCAGCAACACGGAATCCACGGAGTCTCAAGTTTATATGGAATCTACGGAATCATCCAGTATTACTGTCGGAGAACCCTGTGACTGTTGTCTATTACAACTTGCTTTAGAAGTGCTAATGGCAAGGAAAACGGGCGTCTCTGATAGCTCGACACAAACCGTTCAAGCATCGTTTATTTGGGATGCCAGGAAAATAGAGGTTACTACAATACTTGTGTTAAAGCAATTGTACGTAAGTTCATTTAGATAGTTTTATGTTTCGTTTTTGTGACATAGCCTGTTGATAACTTCATTTCATAATCGTGCTTATAGTAATTATTGTGCAGGACTCTTTGCACTTTTCACTTTGCTCTCCCAGGGTGAATCACTGCCTCTTCGAATAAAATAGAACGCATACAATATATATTAAATTATGTGAGAAGAACGTACATGTATATAAAAGTGAACTTACATGGTTTCACCAAGCAATGTTGAATATCTGAGAAATTAATAGTTTGAATTCATTATTCGATGCTCGGAATCTTGCGTTTTAATACATCGACTTTCAGTGACATTGTTTCGGTATAAGAAGAACCGTGTAAGATAAGGTAGAAGAAATACGATGCTGTTTGATAGTTGTTTAAAAAATCTTTGAAATCATATCTTTATACCGAAAAATCCATTTTG
>NW_018471501.1:0-706 GCF_002113885.1 Mizuhopecten yessoensis
TTTAAGGTGATGTTGCTATATCGTGTTTATTTAAGGTGATGTTGCAATATCACATTTATTTAAGGTGATATTGCTATATCGCGTTTATTTAATGTGATGTTACTATGTCACGTTTTTTTAAGGTGATGTTGCTATATCACTTTTATTTAAGGTGATATTGCTATATCAATTTTATTTAAGGTGATATTGCTATATCGTGTTTATTGAAGATGATGTTGCTATATCACTTTTATGTTCAGATGATATTGCTTTATCGTGTTTATTTAATGTGATATTGCTATATCACTTTTATTTAAGGTGATATTGCTATATCGCGTTTATTTAAAGTGATATTACTAAATCACGTGTATTTAAGTTGATACATGTATTACTATATCACGTTTCTTTAAGGTGATGTTACTATATCGTGTTTATTTTAAGTAATGTTGCTATATCGCGTTTATTTAAAGTGATGTTGCTACATTTTGTATATCACGTTTTATTTAAGGTGATATTACTTTTTTCACGTTTTATTTAAAGTGACATTACAACATCACGTTTAATTTAAGGTGACATTACGATATATCACGTTTTATTTAAGATGTATTTAATATATCGCGTTCATTTAAATCGAATTTACTACATTGCATATATTTAAGGTGATGTTGTTCAATGTATATCATGTTTATTTAAGGTGATGTTGCTATATCACGTTTATTTAAGGTGA
>NW_018471502.1:0-707 GCF_002113885.1 Mizuhopecten yessoensis
AAATGACCTTGACCTACTTTCAAGGTCACAGGAGTCAGATAAGTCTGATGCTTAAAACGACTTCTTCTAAAGAACTGAAAGGTATAGAAGCTAAATATTTGGCTGGTGGCTTCCTGGGGTCGAGCCCAACAACGTTTGAGAACGAAAAAAGCCTTGACCTACTTTCAAGGTCACAGCGGTCAAATATGTCAATTCTTTAAACGACTTCTCCTGAAGAACTAAAAGGTATAGAATCTTCATATTTGGCAGTTGGCTCCCCGAGATAGAACACGGCCAAGTTTGAGAATGAAAATGATCTTGACCTTCTTTCAAGGTCACGGGGGTCAAATGTGTCAAACACTTCAAACGACTTTTTCTGAAGAACTGAATGGTATAGAATCTTCCTATTTGGTTGGTAGCTTCCTGGGATGGAGCCCAACAAAGTTTGATACAGGTGTGTGACCGCACAACGCACCAACAATACCGTGCGCATAACGTGCATACATCGTTCACACACCGTCCGCACATCGTCAACACATGGTGCTCACAACTGTGCGATTTAACAATCGTTCGCCCCGTTGTGCGCTTTTCTTCGCACAATTGTGCGATTTGGTACAGTTTGTTGATCAATATTACGGAATGAAAAAAGCGGAAGGCTCGTATGCAATAATGTACATTGTATGTATTACTGTAATTTCTCATCACAATAATGAAGATTATGTACAATT
>NW_018471503.1:0-707 GCF_002113885.1 Mizuhopecten yessoensis
TCCAACAACCACAACTACCATTCCAACAACCACAACTACCATTCCGGCAACCACAACTACCATTCCAACAACTACAACTACCATTCCAACTACCACAACTACCATTCCAACTACAACAACTACCAATCCAACAACTACAACTACCATTCCAACNCAACTACAACTACCATTCCAACAACTACAACTACCATTCCAACTACCACAACTACCAATCCAACAACAACAACTACCAATCCAACAGCTACAACTACCATTCCAACAACCACAACTACCATTCCAACAACAACAACCACCAATCCAACAACTACAACTACCATTCCAACAACTACAACTACCAATCCAACAACTACAACTACCATTCCGACTACCACCACTACCATTCCAACTACCACAACTACCATTCCAACTACCACAATTACCATTCCAACTACCACAACTACCAATCCAACAACTACAACTGCCATTCCAACTTCCACCACTACCATTCCAACTACCACAACTACCATTCCAACTACCACAATTACCATTCCAACTACCACAACTACCAATCCAACAACTACAACTACCATTCCAACAACTACAACTACCATTCCAACTACCACCACTACCATTCCAACAACTACAACTACCATTCCAACAACCACAATTACCATTCCAACTACCACAACTACCAATCCAACAACTACAACTACCATTCCAACTACCAC
>NW_018471504.1:0-707 GCF_002113885.1 Mizuhopecten yessoensis
GTAACACTGGGGAAATATTGAATTCATGGGAGAGGGCGAAAGTAATACTTGGGAAACATTGAATTCATGGGAGAGGGCGAAAGTAACACTGGGGAAACATTTAATTCATGGGAGAGGGCGAAAGTAACACTGGGGAAATATTGAAGTCAAGGGAGAAGGCGAAAGTTACACTGTGGAAACATTTAATTCATGGGAGAGGGCGAAAGTAACACTGGGGAAATATTGAATTGAATATAGCGAAAGTAACACTGGGGAAACATTTAATTCATGGGAGAGAGCGAAAGTTACACTGGGGAAATATTGAATTCATGGGAGAGGGCGAAAGTAACACTGGGGAAATATTGAATTCATGGGAGAGGGCGAAAGTAACACTGGGGAAACATTTAATTCATGGGAGAGGGCGAAAGTAACACTGGGGAAACATTTAATTCATGGGAGAGGGCGAAAGTAACACTGGGGAAACATTGAATTCGTGGGAAAGGGCGAAAGTAACACTGGGGAAATATTGAATTCATGGGAGAGGGCGAAAGTAACACTGGGGAAATATTGAATTCATGGGAGAGGGCGAAAGTAACACTGGGGAAACATTGAATTCATGGGAGAGGACGAAAGTAACACTGGGGAAATATTTAATGTATGGGAGAGGGCGAAAGTAACACTGTGGAAATATTGAATTCATGGGAGAGGGCGAAAGTAACACTGGGGAA
>NW_018471505.1:0-707 GCF_002113885.1 Mizuhopecten yessoensis
TCACTATATTTTCACATAAATTTATCTTGAATGTTTGCCCTTGGTAGCATAAGTTAATGCTGTATTTATAATTCAGTAATCTACGAAAATAGTTTTATTGGGCGTTTCCCCCCGAATTTACACTATTCGATTGTTCTAGTTTAAAACTTACATCAGAGAACTACCAGTGGTGGACCCAGGGGTGTTGCCCTAGTTGCCCGGGCAACACCATTTTCTCTGTGTTCAAAAATAATCTGGACCAAGGTTGTTGAAATTTTCCTCTATTTCATATGGGATTTCCTTCTAATATCAACCATCCCTTGAACTATGATTGTCTATGGCTTCCCCTTGCCAGTAGTTTGAATATCTATATGCCTAAGTTTATTAAGAACATTTTCAATAATACTGGTATTAACAATATATGGACAGCCAAAAAACATGTACAGTCAATAGAGATACCTTAAAATGCATTATCTAGAAGAGATTTTTCGATCTATTTTTCCAGAAATGGTATCATGACATAGATAGTTCTTCTCGTGGTAAAACCTATTCAATTTTCAAAAACGAATGGAAATTTGAACCATATTTTCTGAAGCTCTTCCCAGAAGAACGGAAAATTTTATGTAAATTTATAATGTTCTATTTAAGTCTGCCAATAGAAATAGGTCGAAGGACAGGCGTCACCAAGACAGGAACGAATGTGTCCCTTTTGTACAACAGATGGAGGT
>NW_018471506.1:0-707 GCF_002113885.1 Mizuhopecten yessoensis
TTGGGATACTACCATACAGTATACAGACCATGTATGGGATACTACAATACAGTATACGTAGCCTTTGTTTGGGATACTACCATACAGTATACAGACCATGTATGGGATACTACCATACAGTATACAGAGCCTTTCGTCGGGATACTACCATACAGTATACGGAGCCTTTCTTTGGGATGTCACAGATGGCAATCCTACTATACAGTATACGGAGCCTTTGTTTGGGATACTACCATACAGTGTACCGAGCCTTAGTCTGAGATGTCTCAGCTGGCAGCACTACCATAAAGTATACAGAGTCTTTGTTCGGAATACTAACAAACAGTATACAGGGCCTTTGTTTTGGATACTACCATACAGTATACAGCCTTTGTTTGTAATACTACCATACAGTATATACAGCCTTTGTTTTGGATACTACCATACAGTTTATACAGCCTTTGTTTGGGATCCTACCATACAGTATACAGCCTTTGTTTTGGATATTACCATACAGTATATACAGCCTTTGTTTGGGATACTACCATACAGTATATACAGCCNGATATTACCATACAGTATACGGAGACTTTCTTCAGGATACTACCATACAGTATACGGAGCCTTTGTTTGGGATACTACCATACAGTATACAGAGCCTTTGTTTTGGATACTACCATACCGTATGCAGAGCCTTTGTTTGGGATACTACCATACAGTATATACAG
>NW_018471507.1:0-707 GCF_002113885.1 Mizuhopecten yessoensis
CGAGTAACATGTAATCTATATTGATATTCCTTATAACATGTAATCGATATTGATATTCCCAGTATCATGTTATCTATATTGATATTCCCAGTAACATGTTATCTATATTGATATTCCCATCATCATCATCATCATCATAATTCTTTATTCCTCAAAAAAACACTCAAAGCATCTAGTTAACATTAGAAAATAGTCAAAACGTCAAAAAAGCAGTCCCAATAGTTTCCAACAAGAAATTCGGAAAACATGAAACACCATATACAAGTATACATGCATAATGGTTTTCTAGCAAACTATGTCATTGTGACGCCTTCCTCTTTACGATTCGGCTTTGTGTTTCATTTTTATCCAATTCGAGAAAAATCAGTCAAAATTAATTCTACTGGAATACAATTATTTCGGAAACAAAATATGAAAGTTTCAAAATAACATGTTTGCCATCGACTCATACAGGTGCCGCCAACGTCAGGTATACACAGGTATACACAGGTATACACAGGTATCGCAGGTATACACATTTGTAAAAAATATCCAAAATAAAGACACAAAATTTGGATCAACAGATCGAAACAAATAAAGGAAGAAAAATACACACGTATCTAGAACTAGGAGGAATATTTGTTTTCCGTATGTACCTGTTCATTCGGAATGGGGATTAATGGATTAGGTGTGCTGAAAAGTTCCTACATCAGATCAACTAATATCTA
>NW_018471508.1:0-707 GCF_002113885.1 Mizuhopecten yessoensis
AGAAAAAAGTTTGAAGGGGAAAAAATAAATTTGTTCTTTTATGAAATTGATACAGAAAAGAAATATGGTAAATAATTAATAGTGAATTTATCAAAAACATCATCCTTAGAGAGTATGTTCTGGGCACGATCGTTTAGAAGCTTTGCAATACTTTAACTCTTTCAAACGCGCATCAGCTCGAGATTAGGTCCTGTTTACAAAATGGCGACTGGAAGTAGCAAGGCGGATTAAATTGGAATTTAAATTCCGTATATTTCGGCAAGTAAACATTGTTCACAAAGCCCATGTGGTCTGTTCATCTAATTTAGTCAAGATGTACTCAGAACAGTCGTTGTTTAGTCGCTAGGGTCATTCACAAAATAATTAGTATTATTATATAAACTTATTGTAATTATTATTACATACTCGAACTGTACCGTGTTTGTAAATTACTTCGAACTGTGCCGTGTTTGTAATTTACTTCGATCTGGGTTTTTTAAACATACTCGAACTGTGCCGTGTTTGTAATTTACTTCGACCTGGTGTTTTGAGATACGTGTTTGTTACATACTCGAATTGTGCCGTGTTTGTAAACTACTTCGACCTGGTGTTTTAAATTGTAACATACTCGAACTGTGCAGTGTTTGTAATTCACTTCGACCTGGTGTTTTGAAATACGTGTTTATAACACTCGAACTGTGCCGTTGAAATAATACACTCCATTAATA
>NW_018471509.1:0-707 GCF_002113885.1 Mizuhopecten yessoensis
TTTAGCTCAGCGGTAGAGCATCGGGCTGGAGAGCCAAGGGTCGCTAGTTCGAGCCCAAGCAACAACACTATCTTTATCACTCTTCCACGCCCTACTACACAATCCTGAACTCAGCACTCGACCAATATAAAGTCCCATGGATCCTTATTTTAGTTTTTTGTACTAAAATATCCTTTATAGACTGTACTAACAGGTTGAGCTTGATTTAACCTGTTGAGGATTTGTCAGTGGGTCCAGTAGTCCACATCCCGATCCTCCTGTTGTAGGATATGTACAGGTTAGCACCCCTGTGTTGGCAAAGTAGTGGTAAAACAGTCACTGACCTGTACACACGGTTTCATGTGGAGAGTTGTGTTCACATTCCATACAGTTACTACAAGTAGACCTGCTGGCTCCAGGCAGGTTCCAGCTAAACAAATGGACAAGATTATACACCATGGCCGCAACACTGGGATAGGTTTCTCATACAAAGTGAAGAGCAGTCTTCCTACAGTACATCAAGTCCTTGGTAGGAACGCAGAGTCTAAGACTTACTATGTACCGATTCCCCAGGTGCCATCAAAGCTACAAAGATAGACTGCCTTTGATACAAGGAGCCCCTGGTAGGTATGCAAAAGAACTTACATAGGCTACCTATGGTCCATGTATAGCCGCTGGTAGAAACACAAAGACTATTATAGGCTACCTATGGTCTAGGTAGGCATACA
>NW_018471510.1:0-707 GCF_002113885.1 Mizuhopecten yessoensis
GATTAATAAGAAATTCACAAGCTAAGTTGTATTTATCTTATATCCACCCATTAGTATATAATGCTAATATCGTTTGGGATAATTGTACAGAACAGTCAAAAACTAATATTAAGTTGAATCTATACATCTAGAAGTTGCAAGGATAATAACAGGTATGCGAAAAGGAATGTCACATGTTAAACTTTTAATGTAGTACTATGCATATACTACATAATGCAGCCCCTACTTACTCAACTGATATAGTTAATCCTATTATTAATCATTTGGAACCAGACATGTATGTTTTACGTAGGAAACGGTATTTTAACATTCCTTTATGAAGATCTAACAATTATATAAATAGTTAATTTCCTCCTACCTTTCGCGAATTGAATGCATTACAACTAGATAATATTAATACCCCATCCATTGATAAATTCAAGGACCTTATTTCAGTATCTAATGACAGTGAACATGAACTGACCCCTATTTGTGAAAGTAGCATGTATAGAAAATGTAATGCTATTACATGTCGACTTAATTATGATTTATGTAAAGATCACTTGAAAGACTATCCTACCTATGACTGTGGCTTTACACAAGAAACTGCACGACACTGTCTTTTTTCTACTGCCCTTAATTTGTTACAGACAAAAAGATTTATCAAGAGAAAACATTCAGAATTATAGACTTCATGATCATTTTAACAGAACACAATACATCTTCAG
>NW_018471511.1:0-707 GCF_002113885.1 Mizuhopecten yessoensis
TACGACAGGGGGTCGCTTATCTCCCCTGAAAATTGTGACAATCGCCTCCCTTTCTGGCTTAACCCCGTTGTGATCAAGATAGTCTAGAACTTTCATCTTGGCTGGTACGTAAATCTCTGCTAGATACAGATAGCTGTTGTTTGTCCGTTTCTCTGCAGGCTGGACTAAATTTAGACTTTTCTGAGAATGTAAATACTTCATAAGCCCCCTGACCTCGACTGCCGTGAGATCGTGAAACACAGACGGATCATCTGGCTGCGCTAGATTGATTTCCTCCTTTCCAGAACATTCTGGCACCACCTGTTCTTCCAACTGTCTGTTCTTCACAAAGGATATGATGATGATTCCAACTAACAGGGCAAGCATACACAATAAGAGGACGAATGCTACCATTCGCCAGCGTCCTATCGATCGCCGATACTTCTCCATCTCAGATTTTGCTGTAAGATATAACAGAAGAAAGCACGTACTACAATATGAACACAGACTGTAAGAAAAGACAACGGTGAAAATAAAGAAAATACCAAAACAGAAAGAAATGCAGTATGGATTGCAATGCCAACGTCAGGTACTCGAGACTGTTCCACAGTTTCCTGTCAGGCAGAGTTCTTTCCTGACGATGCATTATGTAATATACATCAGATCCGTCTGGTTGTTGGCTTGTGGCAACCCCTTCAAGAATGACTTAAGGAGGCTCCACCCTTTCG
>NW_018471512.1:0-707 GCF_002113885.1 Mizuhopecten yessoensis
CAGAAATCCAACATATGCTGAGGGAAACTGGTATTAGAATATGCCGAGGGAAACTGTGATATCTGAAAATTGAAATACAATGTGAATACATTTGATGGAAACACACAGAATACCACGGGCTTTAGGTATTAATGGTGCTCACAAATTAATATGGGATCAAACGTAACCCAATGGACTGGGCTATAAATTATTATCAGACCTAGGCATCATATTGTACACAAAGAATACCAGGAAACCTGACGTATTGGAAAATCCATGAAACATTTAATCAGTCTTCCTTACTTCACGAAACATTTGATCATACTGCATATCAATTGATATTACAACTCTTAAAAAAAAAAAAATGTATTCAACAAAACAAAAGAATTTCCACTGTAATAACTTTAGAATGTAATTCTCCGTTTATTTAAGAATACACTGTATAAAGGATTAACAATGCTTTTCTGATCCAGAAGAAAGTTGCAAATAAAGTTTGTTAAGGGTGTAATAACGTCCTCGCAACAGTCAGTGCCATTTGAGGACAGTGCATGTGTTCGTTAATTATACCTTTTTTACAGCTTTCAGAACCGGAAGTAGCCAGAGAAGTATGATAATCAACTTGTAAATCGATTATATGCAAAGAGAAAAAGGTTATTTGAGGCAGTTAATTTTCTCACTAAGATGTCGAATGATATCCACCTTGCCATTGGTATAGCCGACCCACAAAT
>NW_018471513.1:0-707 GCF_002113885.1 Mizuhopecten yessoensis
AGTTGTCGGTATCCTTCTGAATGAATTTTACATATAGATAATTTTGCTAGAATGACAACGTTATATCCGTTGTTTTCGTTAACAGCTCGAAAGCTTGTCGACCCATCACTGGTCGTACAAGTGTGTCATTATCTTTGTTGTTGTATCCCGGAAAATATTCGTAGGAAATAAGGTACGTACCACTTAATTTCTTCCCATTTGAAACTTCTGTAACACTATACCATAATTAAACGTTTTGTATACTTTTCCTTGTTGAGATGCACTAAATTAGATATATTAACATCCTATTCAAACCAGACATCACTGACAGGATCTCTCTCTCTCTCTATATATATATATATACATTGTTAATCAAAACAGGTTTTTGACTCAATAATATATCAAGCGCTAGAGTAACGAATATAAGAGGACCTTAAATCGATGAAGAAGAGTTAGGTAAACAACAAATCATTAGCAGAGAAAATAACTAGAATTTTATTATATGCAATGATTCACTACAGGTATGCTGAATTAAACGTGTAAACTTTTGTTGATTTATCTAATTCAGCTCTAAAAATTAGTTGTGATTAATGGAAATTGTTTCCGGCATACGAAACAGAATTAATGTTTTCAAAGGGAACTGTTACTGCAGAAATGTGTCTCCCAACTCTCAATTGCTGTTGACATGTTTTTCAATTTTTCATTAGGGTGTTTAAACAATTCGAAAA
>NW_018471514.1:0-707 GCF_002113885.1 Mizuhopecten yessoensis
TGTGTAATAATACACCCATGTGTAATAATCATACACCCTTGTGTAATAATCATACATCCATGTGTAATCATACACCCATGTTAAATCATACACCCATGTTTAATCATACAAAAATGTTTAACCATACACCCATGTGTAATCATACATCCATGTGTAATCATACACCCATGTTTTATCATACACCCATGTGTAATCGTGTATGATTACACATGGATGTATGATTATTACACATGGGTGTATGATTATTACACATGGGTGTATGATTACACATGTGTGTATGATTATTACACATGGGTGTATGATTACACATGGGTGTATGATTACACATGGGTATGCACAAAAATTAACAAACCTTTGTACCTGCAAAAGTGAGCAATAAACAGTGATGACTTGTACAGTATAAATTATTTTTATTTTATTTGCATTTCAGTAATGTTGCCAAAGACAACAAAAGTAAAAGCTGTTTATATTTTGTTTACATTTCAGTAATATTGCCACAGACGACATGCTATATACAGAGAAAGACATAGAAAACAGTATGGATAAAATAGAAACCATCAATTTTCATCAGGTAACAGTACTAGCAATATTGGCGATTGGGTGGCATAGCGCACTTGCCTTTCACCAAGGCGGTCAGGGTTTGATTCCTCAAATAGCCTTGATATGGTATGGGGTCATCTGCCTGACCTTGTGGGTCTTCTCTGGGT
>NW_018471515.1:0-707 GCF_002113885.1 Mizuhopecten yessoensis
CTCCACATAATATGTCGGCCGGTCGATTCATTATCTCTATTGCTCGACCTTACACGTACATGACAAATATACTCTGCATAATTATCATCTTGAACGTTAAAAACGTGAAGTCGAATGCTCGAGAAATTATGCTAGCAACAACAGTGTATGACTGCCCCTGTATTCCGTTGTCCTTGAACATGTTACATTTATACTAATTTCCTGAGATAACGATCTGTACAGCCATATACCTGATAAGATACTCGGTGGTAACGTTAGACAGGCCTACACTAGTTACGTCATTATCATACACATTATTGATTTACCATTGCGTCGTGTTGATGCATAAACTATCTACAATACGTCAGGAGCAATAAAACGTAATATTTACATACATCGATGTTATCATTCATCATATCTCGTATATCATAAAATGACATTATGAGCACTTATACAAATGCAATAAAACATCTTCATGAAATAAGGAACTATTTGGGAATGATGATAAGATTGCATCTGGTATTTGTTTCACCTTAATGATAGTTTTATTCTACACCTAAATACTAAATACAAGCCATAGTATTAAAAGCCAGATTTACTGACGTGAAATTATCTGTATTTATTAAACAGTTCATCGAAATAGTGTGACATGTTTTAGTAATCAAAGTCTAAAAATACCAACTGTCTACAACTACCATCTTAAGTAAATCGAATTTTTGATAACACCC
>NW_018471516.1:0-707 GCF_002113885.1 Mizuhopecten yessoensis
CACAATTTTCGAACTAAATGCATATTTATAGACAAACTTACATATCTAGCTTAAATATGGTACATTGTTACCTTAAAGTGAAGATTTTATAATTTTTAAACAAAATCGTATTTATTGTTAAAGTCATCCCGTTATTGACATCAACTGCAATTGCCAATGCTCACAATTCGTACATTGTGAATATGAAAGTGCTCAAGCTTTAATCGCACAGTTTGATCATGGTAAGCACATATTCAACACACCGCGCATCGTATAACGTAGTGCTATCCACGACTGCATATATATACATGTAGTATGTTATTGTCAATGTTTGTTCGATATTCGTATTTAATATTCCTGTGGTTGTGGATAAGTGAATCACTATCCTAAATACTGGTGTACTTTCACTGTTGTCCCTATGTATTCCTTTAACAAAACTTTCTTAAAAAAACAAATGGGAAACGTTATTCGTTCGGCCTATATGCTTCCCGTCGAGAAGCAGCCTTCGTCGGTGCATTTATTTGATTACTTGGGTGTTTACCCTGATAAGACGACCTGATATTGGTGAATCTCCGGAAGACGTTCCGAACTCACTGCGCATATGCCGAGTAGATTTGGTCAATTTGAAAACGAACTCAAATACAAATTACATACGGCCAGAGTCCATATTCATGAAACCGTGCTCATGCTCAAGCACGAATTTCGTGCTCAACCTTAATTTCTTATTT
>NW_018471517.1:0-707 GCF_002113885.1 Mizuhopecten yessoensis
AAAAAAAAGCCCCATTGGCGTTTTCCGTTTATCTCAAATATTTATGACCTTCACAGAAGGACAAGTTCAATTATTTTTTTAAATAGGCTAAACTAATCATTACTCTACACAATAAGGTTCTTTGTAGACATTTATGCTCCCAGAAAAGATTTCGCGAAGCATATAGTCGCCGCCTTGTTCGTTTACTCGGGGCTATAATTTCTGTCTTGCTGAAAAAAAATGATATATGTAGGATGACATGGCGATGGCTTACGTATGCTAGGTCCCTAATGTATCAACGTGTCTTAATGCATCATAACATACGTACCACTGTTTAGTCACTTCGCCAAAGTACAACGTAACATTGAGTTTAAAAGTAAAATTCCTAAGTATAAATAGCCATAGCAACTTTTGCTTTTAACTTGACTTATTGTCACAATTGCACAATGATTATTGTTGGTGGTATGCGCGAGAACAGCGGCTTTGATATGGTTTTTGTAGGGTTTACGTCCTTATAACATTTAAGTGTGTGGGTTCATGTATGTAATGTATGCGTGCTTTGGTTAATGTAAGCGATACATGAATATTACCAGTTCTAGCTTCAGCGCCAGGAATTGCAGCATTAATGCCAGCTATTAAAAGTAGACATTGTGAAGTCAGGTTGTTTAAATCTGTTAATATCTTTTTTTCTATAATGATAGCTGCATTATGAATGTTTGATAATTATA
>NW_018471518.1:0-707 GCF_002113885.1 Mizuhopecten yessoensis
TCGAAGACTTTGTTAAAGGAGGGATGAATGTAGCGGAACTGGACTTGGTCAATCGTCGGCGACCAGATAGTTCATTTGGTAAAGTATCCGTCTAGAGTTCAGAGGGTCCTGGGTTCGAACCTCGGTCTGGCCGTGCATTTTTCCTCTCCTGTTACACATATATCAAAGACTCAGTGTTGAGGCCAGTCGAAGGGTTGAGAACCAATAATTACATGTAATTTGATGGATGACTGACAGTGTAGCCCAGAATAGACAAGTAAGATTTTTACTGTTGATGTCGTTGATTGCCTGTTGTCGGTCTGCCAATTTCCAAAGTCTTGAACTAAGTTTGATTACACTTGACCTGTTATGATACAAGTGAAACCAGATTTAGACTGAGTTCAAATATATAAAAATAGTGTTAAAAGGTGTCAGAAGGAGTTAATCGAGTCAAATTAACAAAAATATCATTTTCTGATCATCTATATAAATGTCAGAACAATCCTTTCTTAAATGTGAAATTCTACGAGGCATTATTTTCTGTTATTGTACATGTATGCCCACCACTCCAATGATATAGCAGACTAGTGATTATGTAACCATTCATTTGGTTGAGGTGCTGAACCTTTTAAGATATTATAGAGATTGGATGAAGAGGTGATATCACATTATATCTTTAATTGTGGGGGCTCTCACTCACTAGTAATTTCCAATTCCTCGTTTCGTTC
>NW_018471519.1:0-708 GCF_002113885.1 Mizuhopecten yessoensis
AGAATTCTGATTACGACACAAACTGCGCCCTTAGTACTGACTACATTTTAGTATTCTGATTACGACACAAACTCCGACCTTAGTACAGACTACAGTATAAGTATTCTGATTACTACACATCTCCACCCTGAGTACTGACTACAGTATAAGTAATCTGATTTCGACACAAACTCCGCCATTAGTACTGACTACAGTATAAGTATTCTGATTACTACACGAACTCAGCCCTTTGTACTGACTACATTATAAGTATTCTGATTACTACACGAACTCCGCCCTTAGTGCAGACTACAGTATAAGAATTCTGATTACGACACAAACTCCACCCTTAGTACTGACTAGAGTATTAGTATTCTGATTACGACACAATCTCCGCCTTTAGTGCAGACTACAGTATAAGTATTCTGATTACGACACAATCTCCTCCCTTAGTACTGACTAGAGTATTAGTATTCTGATTACGACACAAACTCCGCCCTTAGTGCAGACTACAGTATAAGTATTCTGATTACGACACAAACTCCACCCTTAGTACTGACTAGAGTATTAGTATTCTGATTACGACACAAACTCCGCCTTTAGTGCAGACTACAGTATAAGTATTCTGATTACTACACAAACTCCACCCTTATTACTGACTACAGTATTAGTATTCTGCTTACGACACAAACTCCGTCCTTAGTGCAGACTACAGTATAAGTATTCTGA
>NW_018471520.1:0-708 GCF_002113885.1 Mizuhopecten yessoensis
GCCAAAAGCATATGAGTCTGACTATATAATTCATAGATGATACTCCTTCACAACCTTTTTGTTAGCGTATAATGCTGACAAATTTAAAGAGAACCAACAATCAATCCTTCAATTAAATTTAATCAAGATTTATTCATGTAGTGGCCGTAACTATTCCGTCTTTGCGTATTGCAGAGTTATCTTCTCTTGCGAGCAGGTATTGATTGTTACGTCATTGGTTTGTGAGAGTAACGTCATCAGTTTTTGAGAAAACGACGTAATTTTCTCACACACACCAATGACGTAACAATCAATACCTGCTCCCAAGAGAAGATAACTCTGCAATACGCAAAGACNTACAAGATTGGATGGGTGTTTAGTTTCTAATCATCCTTTTCATATTGAATTAGAAATGAATAACACTGAATTAATAGTAAGTACACATTCCCAGATGGATGTGTTCTCGCTGTTGAATCAGTGTAATTAATGGCTAACTCATTGTTTACTCACTGTTGAATCAGTGTCATACATTGCTAATTCGATGTATCTAATGCTGATTCGAGTTAGCAATTTATGTATTCAACAGTGAGAACCCATTATGTTAGCCATTAATTACACTGATTCAACAGCGAGAACAAATCGATCTGGGAATGTGTAACACTGAGTCAATAGAAAGTGCACATTGAGTTAACAATGAATAATGCTGAGTCAACAGTGAATACACATCGA
>NW_018471521.1:0-708 GCF_002113885.1 Mizuhopecten yessoensis
CGTCTGTTACCCGGGACAAGTCTGACTCCCCGATCACGTCTGTTAACCTGGACACGTTTGACTCTCCGATCACGTCTGTTACCCTGGACACGACTGACTCCCCGATCACGTCTGTTCCCAGATCACGTCTGTTCCCAGATCACGTCTGTTCCCAGATCACGTCTGTTCCCAGATCACGTCTGTTGCCCTGGACACGTCTGCCTCCCGGATCACGTCTGTTACACTGGACACGTCTGACTCCCCGATCACGTCTGTTACCCTGGACACGTTTGACTCTCCGATCACGTCTGTTACCTTGAACACGTCTGTTATCCTGGACACGTCTATTACCCTGGACAAGTCTGACTCCCCGATCACGTCTGTTACCCTGGACACGTCTGTTACCATGGACACGTCTGACTCCCNCTGGACACGTCTGACTCCCGGATCACGTCTGTTACCCTGGACACGTCTGTTACCCTGGACAAGTCTGACTCCCCGATCACGTCTGTTACCCTGGACAAGTCTGACTCCCCGATCTCGTCTGTTACCCTGGACACGTCTGTTACCTTGAACACGTCTGTTATCCTGGACACGTCTATTACCCTGGACAAGTCTGACTCCCCGATCACGTCTGTTACCCTGGACACGTCTGTTACCATGGACACGTCTGACTCCCTGATTACGTCTGTTACCCTGGACACGTCTGACTCCCGGATCACGTCTGTT
>NW_018471522.1:0-708 GCF_002113885.1 Mizuhopecten yessoensis
TTATATTTTGAGACTGATCATAAAAACAAAATGACGAAAATAACAGATCTTTCTCATATCGCAATGATTGATTATATTTCTTTCACATTAAGTACTGTACTAGTAAATTTGTGAAATGACAAACTCACTTTGAAGGTTGGCTTTCATACACATCAATATTAAGTTTAGATCAAAAGTTACCTCAAGGTGCATTAAGGTCATTAAAGTGTATTAATAAACGGAAACAGGAAGTACATCCCTAGTTGAATAACCAATGTAGGGAGACAGCAACACAATTTCCGCAAATTCTAATGATTAATATTAAATTGATGAATATTGTATGTTTATTATTGACAGAACAGTGTGTTCTCTCAATATTAAAGTATTTCATAGCAATCCANGTTTTCTTTTGTCAATGAGTCACATGTGTCCATTTTTCTGTACTTCAGGAAACCGGCTACCTATTTCACTACTGTGAAGTTTTTCAAGAACGATAACTCTTACCTTTAATTACTATGTGTATATGGTTTTATTATAAAATGTCAATTTTTATATCGTGTATAGAGAATTAATTTTACACAATTTCAGCATTTATTAAATTGATATACATTAATGCAATACTAATATATGTCAGTATCATTTTTATTGACATCATTTTGTAAACATATTGTGTCTTTCATTTTGTTTCAAAATTCACTCCTTTTTAAATAAATTTCCATTTAAAATCCT
>NW_018471523.1:0-708 GCF_002113885.1 Mizuhopecten yessoensis
AGATCAACAGGTAGGGCCATATAACTACGGTATCTATTGATGACGTGGGAATCAAGGACAAGACAACAGATCAACATGTAAGGCCATATAACAACGGTATCTACTGATGACGGGGGTAATCAAGGACCAGACAACAGATCAACAGGTAGGGCCATATAACTACGGTATTTACTGATGACGGGGGCAATCAAGGACCAGACAACATATCATCAGGTGTGGCCATGTAACAACAAGATCTACTGATGACGGGGGCAATCAAGGACCAGACAACAGATCAACATGTAGGGCCATATAACTACGGTATCTACTGATGACGGGGGCAATCAAGCACAAGACAACAGATCAACATGTAGGGCCATATAACTACAGTAGCTACTGATGACGGGGGCAATCAAGGAAAAGGCACAGAATAAGGTTTCCTTAATTCCAACCCGTCGCCGTATTTCTGGCTGATATGTTTCGGTGAACAATTTGTTGGAGAACTAGGGAAACAGAACAGGCTACATACATTCAGGTTCGATCCAGTCCATTATCTTGGAAGTTATAAGAACTTGACAAACACTCAAATACACANCATTTATTGTTGAAGAATTAATACTATTATTTACAATAGACTATGATGATCAGTACTGCAGGTAGACAGCGTCACTATTATCATGAAAGAAAACATTTTTTATGATTCGTTATTCAGTTGAGTGGTAGTTTTTT
>NW_018471524.1:0-708 GCF_002113885.1 Mizuhopecten yessoensis
TGGCTTACTACAATTCAGTGTTGTGTGGACATCAAGATGATCACCAGATTGATTCCCCTTTACATCACTTAGACATGGATCAATGACTGAAATAGCTCCATGAATGACTGAGTTATCTTCCCTCGTTATGACCACATCCAGTGTGTGGCCATGGGTGTGTGTAGCTTCTGTCACATGCTGAATCAGACCCCTGGAATCTAGCAGACCAGAGAACTGGCGAGCATCAACATTAGATAGATCGTATAAGTGGAAATGTAGATCACCCGTGATAATAATCTCTTGTGGTACAACAACTTGGTGGTCTAAAAAGGTAGACCATTCATCAAAAAACACTGAATTTCGGAAAGCATTCTGTTTAGATGGTGGAGGCCTGTAAATGATACACAATCTAAATTGCTTATCACCAGCAATGACAGAACAAGTCAAGTGTGTGTATACATCATCATGGCTGGAAGAGAGATGTCTCACACTACGCTAGGCCTTTCTTAAACAGAACAGCCATCCCACCACCCCGTTTGCCGAGTCTAGCATTGTGGAGGAATCTATAGCCTGCTGGTATTAGCTCAGCTAGTACATGGTCATCGATATCTGAACCTAACCAGGTTTCTGTCAATGCAAGAAAGTCAATGTCCTGAGATGTTACAAAATCCCCGATGGAAAATAACTTATTCTTCACTGAACGACAGTTTAAGGACACTAAATTAAGAG
>NW_018471525.1:0-708 GCF_002113885.1 Mizuhopecten yessoensis
AAAGTTAAAATATCAGATAAACATGAATTAGAAGCAAAACAAGAAATGGGATGTTGCTATATGTTTTCATTTTTACATACCAGTACATTGACCATCAGTCTGGTTACATATGCTGTTTTTACAGATTCTGAGTGTACAGGCCTTGTCACATATGTCACCATAGAATCCAGGTTCGCAAACTGAACAAGAAACATATCATTGGTATTACGTTCATGTACGATCGTCTCTAATGTACGTAATTGGCGGAAATAAAAAAGAATATTCTGTTATTCAGCGTTACTGATGTTGGAAATACTGAATCATTTATTTGTGATTTAAGAGTTTACCTGACTGCGTCAAAGAGACTCAGCAAGCTTATTAGTAAAAAAAACTTAGAAAATAATTTCTTCTAGTCTTTCATTTCACATATAACGTAATGTTTAAATGGTTTATTTAGTAATTACTTAACATAATAACAATGTGACATCCTATGAGAATAGTTCATTAACGGATTGATAGTTGAAATATTTTAAATACCTGTACAAAATCCACTGTACTGAAAACACGTGTTTGTTCCACAATTGACCGGACACCGATCAAGACATGCATTGCCATAAAATCCTTGATCACAACCTACAAGTACCATAGAAATAGTACATGCTTAAAAATATATAATTGCATTTGTTATTGCTATTAGTGATGATGAGAAAGTAAAAACGAAACATTCTT
>NW_018471526.1:0-708 GCF_002113885.1 Mizuhopecten yessoensis
CAATATATCAGGTATAAAATGAATACAGGAAACATACCCCATGACATACTGAATATATATCATGTATAAAAGGAATACAGGAAACAGACCCCATGACGTTTTGACAATATATCAGGTATAAAAGGAATAAAGTAAACATACCCCATAACGTACTGACAATATATCAGGTATTTAAGGAATACAGTAAACATACCCCATGACGTGCTGACAATATATCAGGTATAAAAGGAATACAGGAAACATATCCCATGACGTACTGACAATATATCAGGTATAAAAGGAATGCAGGAAACATGCCCCATGACGTACTTACATTATATCAGGTATAAAAGGAATACAGTAAACATACCCAATGAGGTACTGACTATATATCAGGTATAAAAGGAATACAGGAAACATACCCCATGACGTACTGACAATATATCAGGTATAAAAGGATTACAGTAAACATACCCCATGACGTACTGACAATATATCAGGTATAAAAGGAATGCAGGAAACATGCCCCATGACTTACTTACATTATATCAGGTATAAAAGGAATACAGTAAACATACCCCGTGACGTACTGACAATATATCAGGTATAAAAGGAATACAGGAAACACACCCAATGAGGTACTGACTATATATAAGGTATAAAAGGAATACAGTATACGTACCCCATGACATACTGACAATATATCAGGTATAAAAGGAATACAGTAAA
>NW_018471527.1:0-708 GCF_002113885.1 Mizuhopecten yessoensis
ATGTACCTGTAGTACAATGTGACCTTTGACATAATGTACCTGTAGAACAATGTGACCTTTGACATAATGTACCTGTTACTGTAGTACAATATTACCTTTGACATAATGTACCTGTAGTACAATATTACCTTTGACATATTGTACCTGTTACTGTAGTACAATATTACCTTTGACATAATGTACCTATAGTACAATGTGACCTTTGACATAATGTACCTGTTGTACAATATTACCTTTGACATAATGTACCTGTAGTACAATGTGACCTTTGACATAATGTACCTGTAGTACAATGTGACCTTTGACATAATGTACCTGTAGTACAATATTACCTTTGACATAATGTACCTGTNGTGACCTTTGACATAATGTACCTGTAGTACAATATTACCTTTGACATGATTTAATACAATGTGACCTTTGACATGATTTAGTACAATGTGACCTTTGACATAATGTAATACAATGACACCTTTGACATGATATAGTACAATGTTACCTTTGGCATAATGTAGTACACTGTTCCCTTTGACATAATGAAGTACAATTTTCCCTATGACATGGTGAAGTACAATGTTACACTGACATGATGAAGTACAATGTTACACTGACATGATGAAGTACAATGTTACACTGACATGATTTAGTACAATGTTACACTGACATAATGTAGTACACTGTTCCCTTTGACATAATGAAGTACAATTT
>NW_018471528.1:0-708 GCF_002113885.1 Mizuhopecten yessoensis
ACAAAGTAAACTCTCTCCGATAAATGCCCATTAACATATTTAACTGAGGTCATCTGTGTTCAAACAAAGATACTAGCGAGCTTAATAGTTTTAGATATTTATTCATATCATAAACAGCGATAGCATTTCTGTCGATTCCATTTCAGCTTAACCGGCTATCCGGAAGAATACATGCACCGAACTAACTGCCCTATTGCTAGGGCAGTTATTTTCTCCTTTGAATACTGCCCATCTGCAATAATGATTCCGTAACGTACTCCTTGCGCTATCTTTTGACCATTTTGTAACTTTTCGTTTCGTAGCTGACACGGTACAACACTTTTCTTTCGCTTACTTCATACGGCCAGTCATTTTGTTTACAAAGAAATGGTGTGCTATGCGCATGCGCTAGTAGAGGGAAATCCCTGAACCAAACGTTGGTCAGACAGGTAGAAATAGCGATGATTTTCTTAGATTTAATATTTTTTATGAGTCTATTTCAGCCAAATCCGATCGTTTTTTTCCATAAGGAGTCTCACTTGATATGTTTATGTAGTATTTGAAAAAAAAGACAAAAAATAAAGTTACTTCACCGTGATGCCCCTTTAAATGTAAGAACCTGAACCTAACACTTAAGAGTAATAACGCGGACTGGAATCGGCATGCATACACAAGGTGTATAAGAACAATATATTTTTGACCAATTCTTTCAAAGTTTAAAACCGTCAT
>NW_018471529.1:0-708 GCF_002113885.1 Mizuhopecten yessoensis
TGTTACACTGTGGTTTCTAGAAGTAGGAGGGTGTTTCACTGGTTTATAGATACCCGGTATTTGATAGTAGGATTGAGTTACACTGTGGTTTCTAGAAGTTCGCTGGTGTTTCACTGGTTTCTAGATAACTGGTATTTGATAGTTTGTACGATGGTTTTTCACCGTGGTTTCTAGATAACCGGTAATTGATAGTAGGATTTTGTTACACTGTGGTATCTAGAAGTAGGATGGTGTTTCACTGTGGTTTCTAGATACCCAGTATTTGATTGTAGGATGGTGTTTCACTGGTCTTAGAAAACTGGTATTTGATAGTTTGTACGATGGTGTTTCACTGTGGTTTCTAGATAACCGGTATTTGATGGTAGGATGGTGTTACTCTGTGGTTTTTAGATACCCGGTATTCGATAATAGGATGGTGTTTCACTGTGGTTTCTAGATAACCGGTATTTGATAAATGGATGGTGTTTCACTATAATTTCTAGATACCCGGTATTTGGTAGTAGGATGGTGTTTCACTGTGGTTTCGAGATACCCTGTATTTGATAGTAAGATGGTGTTTCACTGTGGTTTCTAGATACCCTGTATTTGATAGTAGGATGATGTTTCACTGTGGTTTCTAGATAACCGGTATTTGATAAACGGATGGTTTTTCACTGTGTTTTCTAGATACCCTGTATTTGATATTAGGATGATGTTATACTCTGGTTT
>NW_018471530.1:0-708 GCF_002113885.1 Mizuhopecten yessoensis
GGGACAGAACCCAAAGCCTTCCTCACAGGGGCGAACGCTCAAGTATTATAGTAAATGTGAAGCCTGACATTGTTATTCTCCAGATTGGAGGCAATGACATAGACGATGTGAACGTTGATCCTGCTGTTATTGCCAGGGATATTGTGTCAATTGCAGGATGGCTATCGTTTGGACACTCAGTCCGCCACGTTTGTGTTATGCAACTTCTCCCTAGGGAAAAGACCAGACACGTCTCGGTTGATCGATATAATGAATCGGCCCGTGAAGTAAATAGAACATTGAAAGGCTTGATCAGTGAGCTTCACTATGTGTCCTACCATAAACATAAAGGACTTAAAGCGAGCATATACAAAGTGTTTCTTAACGATGGGGTCCATCTGAACAATGATCACGGATTGCCAAAATATATCCGGAGCGTCCGAGGGGCAGTACTTACTTAGTTTAGAATGTTCAAAGAGATTACGCTCACAGTAAGTCAGTAAAATGTTTATGACTTGGTATCACAATTTACACATCAGAGTTGGGCATATCTGAACAGGCCAGAATTATTTGACGGGACAGGGGTCGTCTCAACAGGTATTATGATAGAGATCCTTTGTTTACGTCGAAGCTTTTCCTACTTCGCATGCGCGCGTAATAGTTACGACAGGTCAGGGACTGTTGCACAACGCAAAACGTTTGACCTCGTTTGTTTACATTTACTCGATT
>NW_018471531.1:0-708 GCF_002113885.1 Mizuhopecten yessoensis
CCCATCGTACCTTTCTATTAGAAGTAACTTTAAATGGGATTTGGTGTATTCGTTTCAAACATTTGTAATTACTGTCAAATATAATACTCAATTTAACCTGTCAATTAGAACTATGTTCTATTCACCAGTGTCTAATAAAAACGTTGTAAACATTTAGCAGAGAAAATAAAACTTTCCAGATTTACTGGTATGTTTTTTTTAACTGATTATTTAAATCGGCATGTCATTACCTGCAAAAGGTTGTCTTACTGCAGCCATAATACCTTCAAAGTCAGAAAAGCAGTGTTTATTTTAAATAAATCTATAAACTCATGAAAATAGAAAAAAAGAGCTTGATTAAATGACTGACTTTAACTATACCTTTGTTATACCATTCTCTGTAAAACACTGACCTTCTTCCAATGCATATTTGTTTATTAAACCATATGGGAGTTTTCGTGACCTCTTTCCCTTATCCAAATTGGTTTTCCTTTTCAGCCTTTTTAAGTCTTTCCCGTGCCTCCAGGGTATCTTTCCAAAACTAGTTATAGCATCCATTATACGTGTTTGTAAATAGTCATCCCCAACATTAACAAGTAGGTTAATAACTACAATAGGCTTAATAGTATACTACCATTTACCTTCACAAAGGAAAAGTCTCTTGTCCCAACTCAGTTTCAGAAGAGTAATAAAAGCCTCCAAGTGTACCATTTTCAATCCACCCTCTAC
>NW_018471532.1:0-708 GCF_002113885.1 Mizuhopecten yessoensis
TCTGACCCTTTAATAAAAATATTATTTATCCTGCTAAATACTCAAAAAAATCTCAATTATATATAATTTGGCAGAAGCAGGGGTATTAGTCAGCCATCCTGGCGACAGCTCTAATTTATAATTATTATTGAGATGTATTTTATCCCCTATAGAGTGTGCAATTTTATTGAAGAAAGTTAACTTTATAATTTTAAGTTGGGTGTAATATATTACAGTATTATCAAAAGTTTTATATTTTGTTTGAAAAGCAGTGCAGGACTTTGTTAAATATCATTATTATTTATGCATTGTCAATGTAGTAAATTTGAATTTTAAGCTATCCCAAAAAGAAGCTTCCACCGGCCCCAGTCACTTTAACAAGTGATGAGAAGAAGACAGCTGACTCCAGACTCAAGTCCTTGCGATTCCCCCAAAACTTTGGTGATGTACCAGATACTCTCTTCACCAACATTTGTGGAGGAATCAAAGCTCACACATGGCTCCAGGTACAGTTACTTTCATGAAATCAATTTAAGGCTATTCAAGTATAAAACAGTAGTTTTGTTTATTTTATAGATACCACCAATGCAATTTATTTTCTGCTTGCATAGAACTGTAATAGGCAGGAAACCGCACCATGGATATAAGAAATTGTATTTAACAGTTATAGATTGCTATTTATGCACAAACAACAGCATACATACCTGTTGAAATCAAATAGTATATGTA
>NW_018471533.1:0-708 GCF_002113885.1 Mizuhopecten yessoensis
CGTGATGTCTAGAACGGCATCGAACTCTATAGTGCTGGCTTACATTGCGTACAAGTTTGACTCCTTGCGTCAAGGACAATTATTGTCTAAACGAAAAAAAGGAAATTAAAATAATTGGATATATCTTCCTTTTCCGGAGCATCCCTCGTTGAAAGTATTGATCGCCTGCCCTGAACTTACAGTTATATGTTTATATACGGAATAAAGTAAAGATCAAACTGTAGAAGTTCTGTGGTTCATCAATATTGATACTGTAGTTAAAACAAAACATAAAACCCTTAAAAAGTCGCATTAAAGACATGTTTTTTTCGTAACTTACAGTCCGTGAACTCACAAAACCCTATAACATAACACAGATATAACTTCTAGTATTAAGTCGTTTAACGATCTTCATGCATCTTATTTTCTTAAACCTTCCAATCACGAAAGAGTTCCCAACACTAGCATTAAGTGGGTTTTAAACTGTAACGTATATCTGTATTATCTGGTACAGAACCCGCGTGGCGTTGATATTTGACTTAGAAAGAAGGGTTTTTCCAAATCGTTGAGAAAGCTTCGTGAACTAAAAGAGCTTAGGTATATGGATAAAGACAGATTAAGTACTTCATTTTTTCCCAAAAAAGTCTTTCATTTGCACCTTTACAAATAAAAACTGCATCACGTCATAAGCTTAACGCGTAGTAGTAAATGAGTTTTTAAATCAAATTT
>NW_018471534.1:0-708 GCF_002113885.1 Mizuhopecten yessoensis
CGGTTTAGACTAATCGCAGCACCTTTACGATTATTACACGTTTGTGTATAACTATATTTATGATATGGCCGTATGACATATCAAAATGGATCAGATATGTGATAAACATATATTCTAAAATATTACAATTTACCTTTTCGATGGATCTGATAGATTATACTAAAAAATAAACAATTCTTGATAATTACATATTTCTATATATATTTGAAAATTAAATCCGTATATTATACTAAAGAATCAATCATTGTTATCAATTATAGATTACTAGATAGATATTTAATAATCAAGCCCTATGGTTGGATATCCTTTATTTATCTTATGGCAGAACTTTACAAATGGATCCTCCTCGCATTTCTGTTTGACTACTGATACCTTGCTTGGCAGTATCGTAACTGTTAAGGTTTGGCTTGGCCAGAATGACAAATCTCAGTCCTGGTACTTACGAAGACTGCTTATAGTAGATGGACAGACACGAAATGCGTAAGTTCACAGAGTTTAAATTTACTATGTCTGCAAAAATGTTTTTTGGGTTTAATTGGTGTTACTTAGATACTACTTAAAGATAAATACGCGCTTATACAACATTTTAGGCTTGTTATCTAAATCAGTGAAAACTTTCCTTTTGATCGATCTTGTGCCGTAAATTGCACCATCTTCATATTTTAAGAAATTATTATAATCAATTTTTCAACTAACCTTTGCGTTTTG
>NW_018471535.1:0-708 GCF_002113885.1 Mizuhopecten yessoensis
TATTAGCGGGGAATGGCTGTATTTCATACAATTTTCTATTAACCTAGAAAAACAACATATAAGGCGCGGGAAGCGGTAATGTGCCATAAATTGTTGTTAAAAAATACCTGGTTCTCATAGAATATTAGTTTTCTCGAGTCTGTGCTAGTGAATAGGTTCTAGTATCAGCAATCTTACTGTAGTATCGTTAGTCGCACTCGGCATCAAACACCGACGTCAGATCACACATGTACCCGAATCGATCGTGGACGCTGTCTGAAACGTCTGGGCAGTATGGATAGCCATGCATGTTAAAGCAGGTTAATAGGGGGTCTCATGGAACAGACGGATCTTCATCATTATGTTGTAACATGATGAACAGAACCACATATTTTACGAAATAGAACAATTAAATATCCTCGTCGTCATGGTTTCTGTTTGACCACTTAAAAGAGATAAGTGATACACGGCCGTAAGAAAAAGCATACGTAAATTACTTTGCCTCGGTAGGAGGTCGGAATCCTGCCACGAAACGCACGTTTCTGACAATTCAAGATGCCAATGTCCTCAGACACATTTCCCATTCATCACTTGTAGGTATTACTAATAGCTATGATAACGCAATTGTTTGTGTGTTTCATTCTCGTCCACTCCTAGTCTTGTTGTGTGCTACACCCCTAGCCGTGTTGTGTGTGATACACCCCTAGCCTTGTTGTGTGATACACCCCT
>NW_018471536.1:0-708 GCF_002113885.1 Mizuhopecten yessoensis
ATGTACATGTGGTATAATATACACATATGCTATAATGTACATGTGATATAATATACACATATGCTATAATGGACATGTGGTATAACATACTCAGGTTGTAAAACACATACAAAATGTATGTTATATATTCAGAAAATACTACTCTGCCCCATGTACAGTTAACTTGTTAGTAGTCAACAGCTTACGTCTACACCTATAGATACTCCAACGATTTTCCTGCTCATCAAATAAAGTACGGTCGGGCAATATCACTATAGAGCAACAGATCCATACATTATCATGTAAAGCACGTACCCGCCTCCTGAAATGTGAAGATTTCCAGAAAACATCCGAAAGACGTTATTTTACATTCACAAATAAACAATTTGAGTACGAAAGGAGGCCCCCGGGCATTGAACCTACCTTTGAATCACACCTACACGAAATTCTTAATTAATAGTATTCCTCTTAGTTAATATATTACTTACGTACAGTTTGTCCCTCAGTGCTTCGTTTTGTAAATTTTTCCTGAAGAATTACCACACATGCTATATTTAGTAACGTGGGTTTCATTACTCGGACGAGTTGCTGTTAAAGTAAATCACTGTTTATACTTTCACTTTCGTAATCGATGACGTACGTATGTAAATTTCTTCACTGATCTGTGGCATTAAATATTTCTGAAACTTCACACACATATTAAGCATAATAAAATATTAAATTATGGTT
>NW_018471537.1:0-708 GCF_002113885.1 Mizuhopecten yessoensis
AAGTTTGTATAGTACTACAGTGTGTAACACGGGAGGGAAATGTTTAATACGACATATATATATTAAAGTAATATACAAAGAAACAAATCTTAACATCACGCCTATGGAGCTTTCATCTCATCAAGGAGATGACACTATGACTTCATAAACTATGACGTCACATAATAGTTTGCTATAGCGACGTCCGCTATATATACATGTGTGTATCGATGGTCATTACGGCAATGTTCATTATCTTGCTGTTACCTGTCAGTGTATAATACTGACAGACGCTGTCGGATTAAGTGGACGAAACGTCTGTTTCTTGATGTGTCCATTTATTATGCCTGATTATATTTTGATATGAATTTATGTCATGTAAGTGATAAGTGACTCGATAAAGTAGCGAATTGCTCCTAACATTTGACAACCTCAGATTGTTTACACTGTCTGACTTACTTTCTTGCCCGTCTACCAATTTAAAGTAATGTTATCCGTACACTGTAAACATACGCTTGTAAAGATGCAGTGTCATACGGAAATTTGATATTACTTCTTTGGCCCATGTGTACAAACATATATATTCATCATTATATATATATACATATATACATATTAAAAGTGCAAAATCGCATATTCAAATGCATTTAGGAAGTTCGGCTTCAATGTTTGATTGTTTCGATATAAACCTGCATGTTTAAAAAACACGGATTTCTATAAAAAAAAAAA
>NW_018471538.1:0-708 GCF_002113885.1 Mizuhopecten yessoensis
AAGGAGAAGGATTTTAAAGATTTAAACCTCAAATTCCCCTTTTGAAGCCCCGCCCCCTCTGCACCCAGAGGGGTCACACCTTCCATTTATACAAAATTTAGTGCCCTTTGCCCAAGGATGCTCTAGGCCAATTTTAGTCAAAATTCATAAAGCTGTTCAGGACTAGTAGCATTTTAAAGGAAAAGTTGATGGACAGAAGACAGACGGATGACAGATGCTGCGGTACGGCATAAGCTCACCATGAGCTCAATGTGGGTAGTAAGTATTACACAAAGTTTGATAATTACCTCGTTAACAATCCGGGTACTGCCATTATTAAAATTATCTTGGGCTGCTGTAAGTCCGTCAATCAGGTTTTTTGTCCTATTCTGGTAAACAAAAATAAATATCAAATTAATATTTTGACAATAATAAAACATGAATAAAATATGTCAACATCCTTATTATCCCCTCAAATGGAAATTAACGTCTAAATCTTGAGAAACAAAGCCATGACGATATTGATGTGTGAAATAACGGGAGGTATTCCACCTGAAAAAGATGTTTATTTCGTGGTTGTGATTATAAATGGCACTGTACTTTTATGTCTGCATCATGCGTTGAGCATTTGGTAAATGATTATCTGTATGTCTATTAACAATTGAGACTACAGATAAATCTTTAACCTTTATAACTGTGTAAAATGTGTGACTACAGGTAGGCAACTCA
>NW_018471539.1:0-708 GCF_002113885.1 Mizuhopecten yessoensis
TTACAGACCCACGATGCCCTCCCAACATGAATGGATTCGGTGGTGTTTGTGCTTTTATGTGTGGCAGTGGAGGATGTGATTCCGGTACAGTTTTTATCTTCTGTATTCGTCATTGTTATTTGATATAAATGTAGAATTAAATTAAAACCATTAGAATGATGTACATTCACATTCACAGTTCAGTATATTCATCACTTTGCAACCGTTACACTTTGTTGAGGAAAATTACATTATTATGTGAATCACTAAGGACAGAATAAAACAGAAGTATTGATATTGCCTATAGTTATATAAGTATAACTTGTTTTATTCAACTTTACTTGTTTCACAAATAACACATTAAATTTAACAAACGTTCACTTCGTAAAGTAATTAGGCGAATTTTTGTAAAACCTGAATACCTAATTACGTTTAAGTCGAAGTTGTTACAAGAAACCCATCAATTCCAAAAAAAGAAGGTTGTTTTAATCATTTTAGTCCTTGTTGTTTACCAAGCAACGAAAAGGACGAATCACATTTTTTTTTAATTTAGTCGTAGTAGTAACCAAAACGTTTGTATCATGAAATATGTTTTATTACGTTAGTCGTAGTAATTACACTAATAGTATCTAAACGCTTTTACTCAGAAAGAAAATATGTTATTGCTGTTAGCCCCAACAGTTAACCCATCAGTTGTACGCCAATCATAGGATTATTTAGTCTCAGTAA
>NW_018471540.1:0-708 GCF_002113885.1 Mizuhopecten yessoensis
ATATCAAAATCCAAGATGGCTGCCTGTCGGCCATGTTGTTTATTTCCATGGGGGTTTCGCAATGTTGATGGGCTTAACATGCAATTTATGTTACATATAGCATCAAGTGATGACATTGACTAATAAAGCTGTAATTTATGCTGTCATGGTAGCTGATTGCGTGAAAGTTCGGATCGTGAAAACGTCAATGAATTTGAAGCCCAAGACTTTGAACGTAACTTTGCGGCACTGCTAAAACATCAAGACATAGTTTATAGATAAGTTTTTAGCATTGCCTAATCTACTCACAATTTTCTATAAGTAAAAATGATTTCCCATCACTACTGTCACTGCAGTGCAGGGGCGTATCCAGAATTTTGTCTAGGGGTGTCGGTCAACATTCCAGGTTTCACATACACTTATTTTACGATGCATTATTTCAGTCTGTTTTATACACATAAGCTGGTCGAGTACCCAAAATGTAACACTTCATTATATAAATCAGTTTGTGAAATAACTGTCAGCGTTTAAAACAATTTTCTTCATTTCAAAAATGTTTTGACAATTCCTGACAAATTTAGTTTTCCATGTTTCGAAATATGATAGGATATTTATGTTGTTGCACCGTACCGTTTCCTGGGATTTTGTCAACCATTTTTTGAATATTTCAATGGAGTTCATTAACAATGTTTAAAAGGTAGGCAGATGAAACTTGCTCAAATTGCATAG
>NW_018471541.1:0-709 GCF_002113885.1 Mizuhopecten yessoensis
TGGTAGTCATTATAAAGTCTTCATCAACCATCACTCACAATAGATCATTTACTGGTAGTCATTATAAAGTCTTCATCAACCATCACTTACAATAAATGTTTACTGGTAGTCATTATAAAGTCTCCCTACTTCATCAACAATCACTCACAATAGAAGTTAGTGGTAGTCATTACAAATACATAACTTTTGCTCTTGTTTCTGTCCAGGGTACGATAGAGCTGTCCAGGGTAAGATAGAGCTGTCCAGGGTAAGATAGAGCTGTCCAAGGGAAGATAGAGCTGGCTGTCCAAGGTAAGAAATAGCTGTCCAGGGTAAGATGGAGCTGTCCAAGGTAAGATAGAGCTGTCCAGGGTAAGATGGAGCCATCCAGGGTAAGATAGAGCTGTCCAAGGCAAGATAGAGCTGTCCAGGGTAAGATAGAGCTATCCAGGGTAAGATAGAGCTGTCCAAGGTAAGATAGAGCTGGCTGTCCAAGGTAAGAAAGAGCTGTCCAGGGTAAGATGGAGCTGTCCAAGGTAAGATAGAGCTGTCGATAGAGCTATCCAGGGTAAGATAGAGCTGTCCTAGGTAAGATAGAGCTGGCTGTCCAAGGTAAGAAAGAGCTGTCCAGGGTAAGATATAGCTGTCCAAGGTAAGATAGAGCTGTCCAGGGTAAGATGGAGCCATCCAGGGTAAGATAGAGCTGTCCAAGGTAAGATAGAGCTGTCCA
>NW_018471542.1:0-709 GCF_002113885.1 Mizuhopecten yessoensis
TGAGATCCCCACCCCAAAACTATATATACAAATGCTTGAAAAAAATAAATAAATGCAGTCATGATATTAGAATCGATCCTGGGGTCTGGCCACAACTCTAGGGACCTAGTTTCTGAGTCAAAGCTTGGAAACAGTTGAGATCCCCACCCCATAACCATACATAAAATTGCTGGGCATGAAAAATCTAATATAGCTATGCTACAAGGATTGGCCTTGGGGTCTGGCATATTCCCTTGATCTCATTTGGAGAATAGTTTGCCATGATTGCATAGGTATCCAGGTGAGCGATACAGGCCCTCTGGGCCTCTTGTCATCAGATGTATATTAAGTGCATAACAAATGGAAAAATAAAAATATGAATGATAAACTGCCAGAATAAGATGTATAGGAAAACAAACAAAGGGGCACAACTCTTCAAGTTCGTGAAAATCCAGCCCTTACTTTCTTCTATTTTTAGGATGCTTCTTCACCAAAGTCAAATAACTTTGGCTACTTCAACTTCTGACAGGTCAATGACCCTTGATGAGACTTATTTAGCTGTCAAAAATCAGACCAAAAAATACTGCAGTACAATTTTATGTTAACTTATGTATTAGTGGATTTGAACACCACTGTAAGTATGAATGTTGAACAGAAATATTTTAACATTTACGGAACACATAATTATTTTTTTTACAATCCTTTTAATCACAGATTTAGGGTTTAAATG
>NW_018471543.1:0-709 GCF_002113885.1 Mizuhopecten yessoensis
ATTTCCGTTAGTCCGAGATCCTATATTCAGAAGTTTCAATAGAGAGGGCGTAAGTTGTCAATGGTCCTGATTTCAGTTAGTCCGAGATCCGATAGTCGGAAAGTTCAATAGAGAGGGGATCAAGTTGGCAATGGTCCGGGTTTCCGATAGTCCGAAGGTCCGATAGTCAGAAGGATCAATAGAGAAGGGGGAAAGTTGTCAATGATCCGGATTTCCATTTTTCCGAAGGTTCGATAGTCAGAAAGATCCATAGAGAGGGGGGTATGGTGTCAATAGTCCGGATTTCCGTTAGTCCGAAGCCCCGATAGTCAGAAGGTTCAATAGACATGGGCCAAGTTGTCACTGGTCCGGATTTCCGTTAGTCCGAAAATCTGATGTTTAAAAGGGTTCAATAGAGAGGGGGTAAGGTGTCAACGGTCCGGATTTCCGTTAGTCCGAAGGCCCGATAGACAGAGGGTTTAATAGATAGGGGGCAAGTTGTCAATGGTCCTGATTTCCGTTAGCCCGAAGGTCCGATAGTCAGAAGGTTCAATAGACATGGGGCCAAATTGTCAATGGTCCGGGTTTCCGTNAGATCCGATAGACAGAGGGTTTAATAGATAGGGGGCAAGTTGTCAATGGTCCTGATTTCCGTTAGCCCGAAGGTCCGATAGTCAAAAGGTAAAATAGACATGGGGCCAAATTGTCAATGGTCCGGGTTTCCGTTAGT
>NW_018471544.1:0-709 GCF_002113885.1 Mizuhopecten yessoensis
CACACATAATATAGAAATCCTACACATCTACCACTCAGTATGTACACACTTCATATAGAAATCCTAAACACCTACCACTCAGTGTGTACACACATCATATAGAAATCCTACACAGCTATAAATCAGTATGTACACAAATCATATAGAAATCCTACACACCTACCACTCAGTATGTACACACATCATATAGAAATCCTACACAGCTATAACTCAGTATGTACACAAATCATATAGAAATCCTAAAAACCTACCACTCAGTATGTACCCACATCATATAGAAATCCTACACAGCTATAAATCAGTATGTACACAAATCATATAGAAATGCTAAAAACCTACCACTCAGTATGTACCACCCACATCATATAGAAATCCTACACCCCTACCAATCAGTGTATACCACACGTGATGTACACTCTACCACTCAGTATGTACCACACATATTACAGAAATCCTACACACCTCCCACTCAGTATGTACACACATCATATAGAAATCCTACACACCTACCACACAGTATTTACACACATCATATAGAAATCCTACACACCTACCAATCAGTGTATACCACACGTGATGTACACTCTACCACTCAGTATGCACCACGCGTGATGTACACTTTACCAGTTAGTATGTACCACACGTGATGTAAACTCTATCACTTAGTATGTACCACACGTGATGTACACTGTACCACTCAGTATGTACA
>NW_018471545.1:0-709 GCF_002113885.1 Mizuhopecten yessoensis
ACGTTATGATACATGTATATGTTGTCCATATCTGTTATCGTGGTGTTACATTTGTCAATATGTGATGACGTTATGATACATGTATATTTTGTCCATGTCTGTTATCTTGGTGGTACATTTGTCCATATGTGTTGACACATGTCCATAACTCCATAACATGTATATGTTGTCCACGTCTGTTATCGTGGTGGTACATTTGTCCATATGTGTTGACGTTATGATACATGTATATGTTGTCAATGTCTGTTATCGAGGCGGTACATTTGTCCACAATTGTTGACGTTATGATACATGTATATGTTGTCCATGTCTGTTATCGTGGTGGTACATTTTCCGTATGTGATGACGTTATGATACATGTATATGTTGTNCCGTATGTGATGACGTTATGATACATGTATATGTTGTCCATGTGAGTTATGGACGCGGTACATTTGTCCATATGTGTTGATGTTATGATACATGAATATGGTTTCCATGTCTGTTATCGAGGCGGTACATTTGTCCATATGTGATGACGTTATGATACAGATGTTTTCCATGTCTGTTATCGGGGCGGTACATTTGTCCATATGTGATAACGTTATGATACCTGTATATGTTGTCGATGTGAGTTATGGAGGCGGTACATTTGTCCATATGTGTTGACGTTATGATACATGTTTATGTTGTCCATGTCAGTTATCGAGGTGGTACATTTGTCCATATG
>NW_018471546.1:0-709 GCF_002113885.1 Mizuhopecten yessoensis
GTTACTGTAAAGTGCCATGTTGGTGAAATATCGTAACTATACAAAAGTTATTATAAAGTGTCATATCGCTCAAATATCGTAACTATACAAAGGCTACTGTAAAGTATCATGTTGCTGAAATATCGTGACTTTACAAAGGCTACTGTAAAGCTTCTTGTTGCTGAAATATCGTTACTATACAAAGGCTACGGTAAAGTGTCATATCGCTGAAATATCGTAACTTTAAAAAGGCTACTGTAAAGTGTCATATCGCTGAAGTATCGTGACTATGCAAAAGCTAATATAAAGTGTCATGTTGCTGAAATATCGTGACTATCTGTAAAGTGTCATATCGCTGAAGTATCGTGACTATGCAAAAGCTAATATAAAGTGTCATGTTGCTGAAATATCGTGACTACATAATGGCTACTCTAAAGTGTCATGTTGCTGAAATATCGTGACTATAAAAAGGCTACTGTAAAGTGTCATATCGCTGAAGTATCGTGACTATGCAAAAGCTAATATAAAGTGTCATGTTGCTGAAATATCGTGACTACATAATGGCTACTCTAAAGTGTCATGTTGCTGAAATATCGTGACTATAAAAAGGCTACTGTAAAGTGTCATATCGCTGAAATAGCGTAACTATTCAAAAGCTCATATAAAGTGACATGTTGCTGAAATTACGTTACTACACAAAGGCTGTTGTAAAGTGTCATGTTGTTGAAAT
>NW_018471547.1:0-709 GCF_002113885.1 Mizuhopecten yessoensis
GATGTACAGTATTTAATGTACTTAATTTTATTTCTTTGTAGACAAATTGCCGTTAGCCTTATTAGGTAAGAGTAGTTGTCAAGGTGTAGTATTCTAATGCATAAATTTCTTTCATCTGTGCATTCTGTAATATTTTTAACATAGGATAACATTTGTCTTATCTAAAACTCAAAACAATTCGCATAAAATATACAAAATCATAAGTCTTATTTCTACTTTATGCAAGAAAAAGAATTACAGCATATGTTGCATTAATATTTAACTTTAATAGTTAGATAATTGAAAGTAATTTAGATATACATGCATACGTCGAAAAAAGATGCACATTTATGTACATTTTTTTTTAAGGAAGTACCTATAGGTAAGGTATCTCTTAGATCTTTTTTTTTTGATGAAGAAGACAAAGAAGAGTATAGCATGCTCTATATAGGTATTTAAGGTACAGTTTAGGTATATACTTCAGGTAGAGGTAAATTGTAAATATACTTCATAACTCGTCTGCTCCAAAGGACCAGGCGTCCATCCATCAAATTTCAGAGGCCAGATGGGCAAAGGGGATTTACTTTTGTATAAATGGAGAATGTCTGGGGGCATACAGGAGGGGCCCAGTTAGGAGATATGGGTTAAATGTTTCTCCTTGGATAGAAATGGAGTGATTCTAACTTAATTGGGTATAGAACGCCCTTGGGCAAAGAGAAGTAAATTTTGT
>NW_018471548.1:0-709 GCF_002113885.1 Mizuhopecten yessoensis
CGATAAGAAATAAACTGATCAGATCTCCATATTTGCAATACTTTAAGTAGCATATCAGAGTTGTCATAGTTCTCAGTCGGGGTATCGTACTTAGTAGAGCAGCCACCTCACTGCGATCTCTTGAAATTAATCCTTATGACTACAGATTTGTCCGCTTCAGACGGGCATATCTGCCGAGAGTTCGTTATTTAAAGTGCCTGCCTACTTCGATACCTGCCGTCTGCTGAGACTAAGTTTCGTCTGGCATTCAGAGTATTTTTTTTTTAATTTTCGTCTACTGTCGCCAATAACCAGCGACATACGAACTTTGCCATTTTTTCGGCACCAAAAAAACATATCATAATCATAGCTCATTTTTAAGGTAAAAGAAATGTAGGAAAAAATAAAATTCTGACTTGGTGAAAATTTCCAAAAAAAAAAATTCTTCTGAGAACTGGTCCCGTGTTGGAGCCCCGGCAAGATGTTACTGCAGTCTGTCGCCGCTGGTGACCAAGTGAAAATTTCGCCCAGAGGAAAAAAAAAAAAAAAAATTTTTTTTTTTTTTTTTTGGCCAGCCCCGTTGTTCGCGCTCGGGAGCTGAAAAAAGTCGGCCGACACCGACAAAATCACAAATGAAATTTTGGAATCCGCGGTTCCGAGCCGTGGACCAGGAGTAAAAAAAATTGTTTGGGCCATCCCCGTACTTTGCGCTCGGGATCTCAAAAAGGCC
>NW_018471549.1:0-709 GCF_002113885.1 Mizuhopecten yessoensis
ATATTTGCAAAATGGTGGCCAGTGTTAACACATTTTCATGGTTTCCGAGCTTATTATGGTGGTTAAAATGAGAGAAAAATACCCATTCGTGTCCAAGGGTGTAGGATAGGCAAATTCTATCTTCGGGATTTTCAAATTTGGCAAAACCCTCGCCAAAGCTTAGGGTTTTACCAAATTTGAAAAATCCTCAGGTGGCATTTCCCTATCCTACACCCCTGAACATGAAGGAGTCTTATAGTAATTATTCATACTTGCACGGGAAACTTAAAACCACTTAAAATGTAAATATTAGAAATGAAATTCATTTAAAAAAAAGTGCTTCTTAACCTCGTGTTTCAGTAATCATTTTCACTTTTAGATTACCATTAACACTATACTACATTAAATTTAAAAACAATTTAAACTAGTTTACTAAACATATTGCATATTTTTACTCGTGAAAGTTAAAAAATAATAAATTTCGAATTAAAGTAATATATTTAATATTCAATGAGACACCGTTAGCCATCTTCTGTTTATTGCAAGATTCTGGTGCAGATAAACGTAAGACAAACACGAGATAGCTCCTATAAAATTTGTTAATTGGAAGTTTGGATATTTCAGTTGATGATATAAACGTCATACAGCTGTCAATCAGGATTTGTTTTAAGAGAAAAACAATGATTGATAGAGAAAATGTATTTAAATGTGTTTATATAATTATTTCAGC
>NW_018471550.1:0-709 GCF_002113885.1 Mizuhopecten yessoensis
TCCCGACCGAGACATACCCTCCAAAGCGAACGTAAACAAAAAAATACAAGCAGATAACACGGGAAAAAACGATAAAATACGATAGTACAAAGTACGCAACGTAGAAAGAATTTCACCCGTAATATAAATTAGAAAACGGTTAAAATAAATAACGTTTGCCGAAACAAACAACCGTCACCGAAATAAACAGAGGTCGGAAATTAACCTACGATAATGGCGGACCGTGGCACACCATCGGCACACGTAGAGTAAAATAACCGGCCGTAAAAGGCACAAAAATAATTTTCAACAATAATTAATTATATCAACAAGGGCAGATGGGTATAAGGCACACACACTGCGCAAAAAATTGAGTTGACACTCAAACCAAACCGACAAAACAAAGTTTTGAAATGGAGCAAGCTCCGGGCGTTAGCAGGCAGCAGACGCCATAAAAGGAAGAGGAAGGGAGATCACTCCGTGGCTCTGTCATCGAGATATAGGTTACGTCACGGTAGGGAGGTAGGGATATTTGAATCTTTTGTTTTTGGGCTACAAAGATGGGTGTAGGTATTGTATATGCATACTAAAGTTATGGTAATTATTACTGAAATGAAAACCAGTTTTGGGTAGGCGATGTTTGGGATATATACTTTACCTTTAGGGAGTAACTCTTACACCAGTCCCGGTAGGCGATGTTTGGGATATATACTTTACCTGTAGGGAGTAA
>NW_018471551.1:0-709 GCF_002113885.1 Mizuhopecten yessoensis
CAATCTATTTTATTATTTCTGATGATAACTTTAATGTATTAAGAACCCTTAGATGTGGGACAGTGTCATGAGGTCTAAGTAATCCTCCCTGATCGATAGCCTATGTCCAATCATCAATGAATTTTAGCAAATGTAAAACAGTTGATCTTCTTTGACAAATCTATATTAAAATATGTTTATTTCAAGATGAACTATTATCCTTGTTCTTACAATATTCTCCATAGTTTTTACATAGTACGATTGTCATCTAGTTATGTTCTTCGTTTTATAGCCATACTGTACCAAAAATCATGTTAGCAAAATACTGAAGATACTGTTAAAAGGACGTAAAAAATAAATTCAGAATAACTGTGAGAAATAAAGTTTAGTACAAAAGATGCCATGCCAGCTATTCCGATTGTTAAGGTAGATTAGTTTAAGTGTAGTCAACTAATGTGGTATAAAATGTATTCATGGCTTGCCTTCCCTATATTGGAGTTCTAACTGATAAAGAATCTTTCTCGTCTATTTTATTTCATTATACCACCTTGCTCAAGTAAATGCAAATCTTCACTTCTTACTCGCATACATTTCTGTGTAGTTACCGCGGTAATGTACGCATAGCATATAGTTTCAAGTATCAATGGTATCTTCTTTTACTCTGAATTCACATGCAAGAATGAGTTCATGGTAGAATGCAAATGTTCATGAAGGAGTGTACCTCCTTAAT
>NW_018471552.1:0-709 GCF_002113885.1 Mizuhopecten yessoensis
AAACGCTAACAAGAGCCTGGTAGTTGTCAATTATCAAACATCTCTGAATATCAATGTTTAGACTATGTGACTAAGCTGGCTGTCTGTCTGTCCTCAGAAAAAAAATTAGAGTGTATTTTATTACAATCATCAAATTTATAATCATACTGAAAGTTCATCACCGGACAGATATACCAGTATATTGTATTATAATTGGTTGTATGTATATGTAAATATCTTGATATACATTAAGTATGTTTTACCGTCTCAATACACTTCACCGGCTTATTATCACAACATGCACTTTTCATCTTCATCTGCAGGGATATAAAATTCCACTAGCCTGATGCCTGGGGCTCACAGATTATATGCCAGGACTATAGGACATTTTAAATATTTACTAGATAAAGAAAATTTAGGAGGGCTAGCAGAATTTTTTTCAAAATCTGCATGTGGGCTTGTACTTCAAATATGAAACTGTTCAACCCTGACCCGTCTTCTTCACAGAGACATACAGAAGCTTTTGATTGTGAAAATACAGTGGAATTTTCATAAAATTAGGAAAATGTATATTTTCAAAGCAATAGAACATATAGCGAAGTGTATGTAATTACTATTTATTGTATGCCGTCAACTAATATTCGATGTCATGATAAATTTGCCCTCATTAGGGGGAGCAAAAAAGGTTAAACTACGGCAAAACATTTCCCGGTATACACTAAATATTTTG
>NW_018471553.1:0-298 GCF_002113885.1 Mizuhopecten yessoensis
CTTCAACACTGAGTCGCGGTCACCGAAATGCTTGAACGGGGCTCTAGAGGGGGGATTTCTGTGCATCGAAATCGCGCCGGGTAACAGTTCGCTCTGACCGGGAAAACAGTTTTGGCTGTTTCACCCCTACAGCCGAAATTGGACAAAAGGCCAGAAACAGTCAAAAATTACTAATTATAATTTATATAGACTATTGGGTAATAATACTAGTTTACACATACTGTTACAGTACTAGTTTACACATACTGTTACAGTACTAGTTTACACATACTGTTACAGTACTAGTTTACACATACTG
>NW_018471553.1:330-709 GCF_002113885.1 Mizuhopecten yessoensis
CACACAATACCAGACAAACAGTCTGTGTATAAGGAATTGTCACACAATACCAGACAAACAGTCTGTGTATAAGGAATTGTCACACAATACCAGACAAACAGTCTGTGTATAAGGAATTGTCACACACAATACCAGACAATCAGTCTGTGTATAAGGAATTATCACACACAATACCAGACAAACTGTCTGTGTATAAGGAATTATCACACACAATACCAGACAAACAGTCTGTGTATAAGGAATTATCACACACAATACCAGACAAACAGTCTGTGTAAAAGGAATTATCACACACAANAAAACAGTCTGTGTATAAGGAATTATCACACACAAAACCAGACACACAGTCTGTGTATAAGGAATTATCACACACAATACC
>NW_018471554.1:0-709 GCF_002113885.1 Mizuhopecten yessoensis
TTGTATTCACGTATTACGACTATGTAGTGAATGACACAGAATGTTTTATTCACGTACTACGACTATGTAGTAATGACACAGGATATTGTATTCACGTATATCGACTATGTAGTGAATGACACAGAATGGTGCATTCACGTATATCGACTATGTAGTGAATTACACAGAATGTTGTATTCACGAATAACGACTATGTAGTGAATGACACAGAATGGTGTATTCACGTATAACGACTATGTAGTAAATGACACAGAATGGTGTATTCACACAGAATGTTGTATTCAAATATATCAACTATGTAGTGAATGACACAGAATATTGTATTCACGTATATCGACTATGTAGTGAATGACACAGAATTGTGTATTCACGTATAGCGACTATGTAGTGAAAGACACAGAATGTTGTATATTACGACTATGTAGTAAATGACACAGAATGGAGTATTCACACAGAATGTTGTATGCACGTATATCTACTATTTTGTGAATGACACAGAATATTGTATTCACTTATATCGACTATGTAGTGAAAGACACAGAATGTTGTATTCACGTAAAACAACTATGTAGTGAATGACACAGAATGTTGTATTCACGTATATCGACTATTTTGTGAATGACACAGAATGGTGTATTCACCTATATCGACTATGTAGTGAATAACACAGAATGTTGTATTCATGTATAACGACTATGTAGTGAATGAC
>NW_018471555.1:0-709 GCF_002113885.1 Mizuhopecten yessoensis
AGGAGTCAACTGGTCGTAACAATATTGAACATCTGGAAAGTTTTATTATTTATTAAACATTTAAACGTTTCATTTGGACATGAGAAAGTTACTTGAAAGCAGATATTTTTTTATATATACATGTATAAGTAATATATTTAGAGGCGAGCCTCTCAGGAAGAATCGCGTCTATTTGTTTTGTCTTTCCGGTACCTGTAGGCATATTATTTCATCATTATGCGATGTCGAGTTATATTTGTTTTTTTATCAATACTACAGAAACTACTGTATATAACGATACAGTATTGACTATATTATATGATATTCAATAAAACACAATATCCATAGCTTCTGAGGCTTGTGGAAGTGTGAAGTATTATCTCTTTTTCTTTATCAAGCAATCGCCTTTACAACCGAGAGGTCACTAGCACGATTGATAGCAACTCGGAGAGCACTTTCCGGATAGTGAGGTACAGTGATCAAAGCTGCGTTTGGAACGAATGATACCTGTACCTTATGGATACTTCGGAGCATATGATTGCCTATGAATAAAAAACTCTCTGTAAAAACGCGTGGGCTATTTCTTCTAGACTATGGTTCGCATTTACTTATCATTATTTGGAGACCAGGCAACGTGTTGCAGAAAATAAAACTTAAGAAGCTTCTTATAAAGATAGTAACGATATGTATTTCTAAATTATTCATTACAATCACACGTACTAATTAACTA
>NW_018471556.1:0-709 GCF_002113885.1 Mizuhopecten yessoensis
GTGAGATACGTACATTATATATGTTGATACCGTGTCTATTACCTGCGATATTACAGGTGAGATACGTACATTATATATGTTGATACCGTGTATATTACCTGTGATATTACAGGTAAGATACGTACATTATATATGTTGATACCGTGTCTATTACCTGTGATATTATAGGTGAGATACGTACATCATATATGTTGATACCGTGTCTATTACTTGTGATATAACAGGTGTGATACGTACATTATATATGGTGATACCGTGTCTATTACCTGTGGCATTACAGGATTATGTATGTTGGTACCGTGTCTATTACCTGCGATATTACAGGTGAGATACGTACATTATATATGTTGATACCGTGTCTATTACCTGTGGTATTACAGGATTATGTATGTTGGTACCGTGTCTATTACCTGTGATATAACAGGTGTGATACGTACATTATATAGGTTGATACTGTCTATTACCTGTGATATTACAGGTGAGATACGTACATTATATATGTTGATACCGTGTCTATTGCCTGTGATATTACAGGTGAGGTACGTACATTATATATGTTGATACCTTGTCTATTACCTGTGATATAACAGGTGAGATACGTACATTGTATATATTGATACTGTGTCAATAACCTGTGATATTACAGGATTATATATGTTGGTAACGTGTCTATTACCTGTGATATTACAGGTGAGATACTACATTATAT
>NW_018471557.1:0-709 GCF_002113885.1 Mizuhopecten yessoensis
TTATTATTAGGGAATAATATTAAAAAATGGGTCGTCGTCCAGCTAGATGCTACAGATACTGTAAGAACAAGCCATACCCAAAGTCTCGTTTCTGTCGTGGTGTTCCAGATCCAAAGATCAGAATCTTCGATTTAGGTAAGAAGAAGGCTACTGTTGATGAATTCCCATGTACTGTCCACTTACTTTCTGATGAATACCAACAAATTTCATCTGAAGCTCTTGAAGCTGCTCGTATTTGTGCCAACAAGTACATTACCAAGGTCGCTGGTAAGGATTCCTTCCACATGAGAATCAGAGTCCACCCATTCCACGTCCTCCGTATCAACAAGATGCTTTCATGTGCCGGTGCTGATAGACTTCAAACTGGTATGCGTGGTGCTTTCGGTAAGCCAAACGGTACTGTTGCTCGTGTCAACATTGGTCAAGTTCTTATGTCTATTCGTTGTAAGGAAGCTAACAAGGAAGCCGTTATTGAATCTCTTCGTCGTGCTAAGTACAAGTTCCCAGGTCGTCAAAAGATTATTGTTTCCAACAAGTGGGGTTTCACTAAGTTAACTAAGGAAGAATACCTCCAAAAGAAGGAAGAACAAAAGATCCACACTGATGGTTCCTACATCAAATACGATAACGGTAAGGGTAAATTATCCGAATACTTCAAGCGTCAAGAACGTCTTCGTGCTTAAATGAATTGTAAAATTTAGAACGACGA
>NW_018471558.1:0-709 GCF_002113885.1 Mizuhopecten yessoensis
CAGATTATTAACAATGGTTGCCACTAAAGCTGTTCCAGAAACTTTATTAAAGAAGGCTAAGGCTCAAGAAAAGATTGCTGCTGCTAAGGCTGCTGCTAAGGCTGAATCTAAGGTTGCCAACCGTAACGCCCGTAAGGTTGCTTACCAACGTGCCCAACAATACGCCAAGGAATACAAGGCCGCTGAACGTAATGAAATTCGTCTCCAAAGACAAGCTAAGGCTCAAGGTTCCTTCTACGTTCCAGCTGAACCAAAGTTAGCTTTCGTTGTTAGAATTAAGGGTATCTCTAACGTTCCACCAAAGGCTCGTAAGATTCTTCAACTTCTCCGTATCATCCAAATTAACAATGGTACTTTCGTTAAGCTTAACAAGGCTACTACTACTATGTTAAAGTTAGTTGAGCCATACGTTACTTACGGTACTCCAAACCTTAAGACTGTTCGTGAACTTATCTACAAGCGTGGTTTCGCCAAGATTAACAAGCAAAGAATTCCAATTACCGATAATGCTATCATTGCCCAAGAACTCGGTAAATACGGTATTGTCTGTATTGAAGATCTCGTCCACGAAATCTACACTGTTGGTCCAAACTTCAAGCAAGCCAACAACTTCCTCTGGACCTTCAAGCTCTCCAACCCAACTGGTGGTTTCAAGGGTAAGAAGACTAACCACTTCATTCAAAATGGTGAAGCCGGTAACCGTGAAAAC
>NW_018471559.1:0-709 GCF_002113885.1 Mizuhopecten yessoensis
TGGGAGGGAGGTCAGATTCGTTTTGGTTTGTTTAGGATTGGGAGAGGAGGGGATTCAGGTTTGTTTTGGTTTGGTTAGGGTTGGGAGGGGAGGGGGAGGGGATTAAGGTTCGTTTTGGTTTGGTTAGGGTTGGAAGGGGGAGGGGGTTCAGATTCTTTTTGGTTGGGTTAGGGTTGGGAGGGGGAGGGGGTTCTGACTCTTTTTGGTTGGGTTAGGGTTGGGAGGGGGAGGGAGTTCTGATTCTTTTTGGTTGGGTTAGGGTTGGAAGGCGGATGGGATTCAGGTTATTTTTGGTTGGGAGTTGGAAGGGTTTCAGTTTTTTTGTTTTTTGTTTTGTTTTAATTTTTTATTTCTCACCCGACACGATTCTCACCCGGGTTCAGGTTCTTTATCTTTGGCTGCTATTAAAATTGGTTTATGGTCCGATTTCCACGTAAATAAATCAGTTAGAAAGAACGGAATGCCTTAGTTTAATACGAAGTTTTGTGATATCAAGTCACCTTTATTGTGATACCAATGTAGGTAGCTTTAGTTCGTTAAAGAGATAATCCTTCACTTTATAATGAATAACGGTTATAGTGTGACCGATATATATAATGAGTAATCAGATTCAGATTTTTTATTACTTTTGTTTACACATCCGCGGCACATCAAAGTTACTATGTGAATAATATTTAAAAATCAATCCTAACTCGATGAAACATGACCG
>NW_018471560.1:0-709 GCF_002113885.1 Mizuhopecten yessoensis
ATGTCACCATTTTGGTGGCCATTTTCATTCAATTTGGTGGTTCGAGTTGTTTCTTGTATGAGTGTAGAACCATAAAAGTTCTTTGGGTGTGTATAAGAGAATATAGGGGCGTACTAATGTGATTTGCTAGCATGCAGAAAATGATATTAATTTAGGTGTATAAAGGAGAAGCATCAGTATACAAATGTACTGTATATGATAAATATTATTGCTTATATAAAGGAGGATTATGGGTATATTATGAGATTTCTTTTCAGTTTTTGAAAGACGTTTATTTGTATAATTTAATGAGAATTAATGGTACTTATATACCATATCGGTATTGGTAAATATGTACATATGTCATCAGCTATTAACAAGGGTATGTGTTTCAAAATATTTTATTAAAGCGATATAATACCACGCCGTGAAACATTTGTATTTGTAAAGACATTTGTTACATCATTGTAATATTTAAAACGACATAGTATCGTGCTTCTAATTGAGTAGAAGTGTAGGTTCGTCCTTTTACAATCAAACAGTACATATCCTTATTATAACTAATACATACAGGGTAGTTGGATCACTATACACATCTGTACTATTTCTATAACTGGTGTGTTGCGTCATACAGTAACGATAGGACGACGTCGGAGTAGGGGGCCGGGGTCCAGGGGAGGAGGAGGAGCCTCTTATAGATAATCTATAATGGCGGGCGGTAGGAGGACGA
>NW_018471561.1:0-709 GCF_002113885.1 Mizuhopecten yessoensis
AAGAAGAAGAAGAAGAAGAAGAAGAAGAAAAGAAGAAGAAGAAAAAAACATAACAAAAACAATAGGTCTTTCCACCTGATGGTGAATAGCCCAAATAAACAGAACAAAAAACAATAGATTTTTTCACCTGATGGTTAATAGCCCAAATAAACAGAACAAGAAAAACAATAGGTCTTTTTACCTGTTGTTGAAAAGCCCTAATTAGATATATCGTGTTATAAAAGGAAACAATAAATGAGGAGATCGTATGTCGTTGTGTGACATGTTATATAACGGAATAGAAGTACATACTTTGTTATTAGCTGATGATTATTTAAATCAGTTCTATTTTTCCACGAGCTAGTACATGTGCCCTTGCATAATTTTAACATATGGTTTACAGGTGACGGGGTCAATACTGCTAACATATTTAGTAATAATGGATGCCCATGAGAACCTGATTCAATGACATTTATGTAACCTACCTACACAATGTTATTATGCATACAATTGCATCAAAGACAAAACGTGTTTATCTTGTCATCTGCATGACTAACGCCCTCCGTTCGTGTTCTTGCGGATAATCATATCTGACTGAATCAGAGTTAGCGTTTCATTGGTAGTTTGGATTGAGATTACATGCAGTTCAGGCCTGACAACAACGATAATGAATAGAAACGTTAGGTTTAACTGGTTTTAGACTCTTCTGATCATACAATACATACAATCA
>NW_018471562.1:0-709 GCF_002113885.1 Mizuhopecten yessoensis
TGCTCCAGACCAAATTTGGTCAAAATCCTCTGAGCCGCTCAGGACCAGTAGCGTTTTAAAGGAAAAAGTTGACGCATGACAGACGACGGGCCAGGTGAGCTAAAAATACAATTTACAATTGTATTCATATCAGTCCCTTGTTTTACCAATGCCTTATACTTTAGAAAGTTCTATAAATAAGTTTTTACCATTTCTAAGTTGAGAAAAAATACTGCTGCTATTAAATATTTTTTCCTAAACTCCAGCAATCTTCCTCAATGGAAGAAACTACGCTGTGTAGAACTTCCTTAATGTCACCAACGTTTGTGAAACTAGGGATTGTACTGCTCTTTACATAATAAATGCTGTTAACAGCTACTGTCTGTCAGGACATTTTTTGCCCTCTGTAATGACGGTAAATTTATCTTGACAACGAATATGAAGAATACACAGTACATTACATAAAGTCATATCAAGTAAAGGATGAAACTCATATTGGCAAATATGGATTTCACAGCGAGGGTGCCTGTTAAACAGTCACAGTAAATCTGCACACTGTAGAAAAAAATCACACAATTACATGATCAATAATTATTCAATTGCATGGAAAAAAATAACAAAAAAAACCCACAAAAATATAGATAAGGGAAGGATCAAAACTGAAAAGAGAAATGAACAAAGAGGTAAAAAGGTGAATACATCTTAACCCTTTCACCCCTATGTAACTTTA
>NW_018471563.1:0-709 GCF_002113885.1 Mizuhopecten yessoensis
CATCGCAGTCAATGTATAGAGTCACAACGCAAACATTTGCACACCACAGTCAGTTGTAAAGAGATACAACGCAAACATTTGCACACCGCTACCCATTCAGTTTATAGAGATGCAACGCAAACATTTGCGAACCGTAGTCATGTTTAAGAGACACAACGTACATCGTAATCAGTTTATAGAGTCAAAATGCGTATATTTGCACACCGCAAACAAATTATGGAGACAATACATGAATATGTGTACACCACAGTCAGTTTAAAGAGTCAAAACACGCACTTTTGTACACAGCAGTCAGTTTAAAGAGATAGAATCCTAACATGTGTACACCGAAGTCAGTAAGTAAAGTCACAACGCGAATATTTGTACACCGTAGTCTTTTTATAGAAAACACATCGCAAACATTTGCACACAGTAATCAGTGTATAGAGTCACAGCACGAACATTTGTACACTGCATAGAGTTTATAGAGTCACAACGCGAATATTTGTACACCGCAGTCAGTTAATAGGAATAAAGCGAATATGTGTACAACGCAGACAGTAACTAGGGTCACAACACAAATATTTGCACCACGCAATAAGTTAATACAGCCACAATGTTAAATTTGCGCACTGCAGTCACTCAATAGAGATACAATGCATATATTTGCACATTGCAGTCAGTTAAAAGAGACACAACGAGAATATATGTACACCACAGTCATTTAATA
>NW_018471564.1:0-709 GCF_002113885.1 Mizuhopecten yessoensis
GTTTTTATAACCGTTTTATTGGAATGAAATGTATTTATTCGGATTTTTGCTAAATCATGATATACTTTTATCTTGACAATTTTATGAACTGAGGAATAGTTATTATTTAATTTTATTACATATTTGTACTTAAGTGCAATTTACAAATAACTAGGTACCCGTTTAACTTGATTATGACTTTTAATTAGCCGGATGCCCGTATGTACTAAGTTAGTAACTATAGTAAGCTACACTTACATGTAACTATATTGTTATACGTCAGCACTGAGGTGTGTTGATATGGTATTTAAGTCTGTTGCCTGTGGCATTAATGCAATATAAACACAGTTCAATGTTCATATATAAGGGCATTTTAGGGGCATTTTCATATCAAAGAAATTAAACCATGCTTCTTAAAAAGCTGCATTTAGATCATTTAGTGTTATGTATGACAAATCACTTCTTATGCTCAACATAAATATAGATCATAAGTAATTTCATATCCTCTTATTGATCGTTAAAATTATTATATACAAGTTTTGTATCTTAACCAGTATAGACACCGACGTACACCAAATTATCTAAATGTATAATTTTAAGTAGGATGTTTCAATTTCTATGCTATAAAATGTCCCTAAAAATGTCAAATATAAGTATTTAAGTGTGTTTATATGACATGCACAGTCTATATGAATGACACATCTTTGCAGGCAAACAACTGTAAATACCA
>NW_018471565.1:0-709 GCF_002113885.1 Mizuhopecten yessoensis
TGTATGTGTATGTGCGATTGTATCGGTTATCATTCCACTCGTAGCGTTCGAACACATGACTTTTTTGACATTTTGTTTGTAAGTCGTAGTTCTAGTTTTGATCTCCTAACCAACATGTTATGCAATAATCAAAGCGGTTCATTAATTTTTTTAAATGACAGTATATACGAGATCACCTACAATGTACTGCGACGCGAAATCCGTAACTGAAGATCAAGTCAAGTAATGAAAATTTCATGTCTTAGGGGGTTTTCACATTTTTTCGATAATGCGGAAATGTATTACGAAATATTGTGATTTGTCTCCTTGTTATTAAATATGTATTTCTTGAATATGAACTAAAATTAAAATGTAAAGGCGATTTTCCTCAATCCCCTTTGAATTCAAAAATAAATTGTGTTATTCCAAATTATCATCTTCTTCTTTGCATATGTCAAAAGTTTAGCCTCACATATAACACGTTTTAATCTGAAAGTAACACTCTAACCCCTTACCATTTTGTATTTAAACTGAAATTTGAATGTTTATTAGCACTGAAAAGATACAGTGGTAGATAGACGATTGTTATTTAAGGTCATAGGAGTGTATTGATCAACGGAAATACCTGTAGGAAGTACATCCTAGTTGGGAATTAAATGTAGGGAGACAGTATCACAATTTCCGAAAATTCTAATGTTTAATATTAAACTGATGAATATTGTATGTTTAT
>NW_018471566.1:0-710 GCF_002113885.1 Mizuhopecten yessoensis
GGTGTACAGTCCTTGACACATTCTAATCTGTAGGTGGAGACATACTTCCAGTGGTGTACAGTTCTTGACACAATCTAATCTACAGGTGGAGACATACCGATGGTGGTGTACAGTCCTTCACACATTCTAATCTGTAAGTGGAGACATATCCCATGAGATGTACAGTCGTTGACAAATTCTAATCTATAGGCGGAGACATATCCCCAGAGGTGTACAGTCCTTGACACAATCTAATCTGCAGGTGGAGACATATCCCCAGTGGTGTACAGTCGTTGACACATTCTAATCTGTAGGTGGAGACATAACTCCAGGGGAGTTCATTCATTGACACATTCTAATCTGTAGATGGAGACNATTGACACATTCTAATCTGTAGATGGAGACACCCCCAGTGAAGTAGAGTCCTTGAAACAATCTAACCTGCAGGTGGAGACATATCCCCAGTGGTGTACAGGCGTTGACACATTCTAATCTGTAGGTGGAGACATAACTCCAGGGGAGTTCATTCATTGACACGTTCTAATCTGTAGATGGAGACACCCCCAGATACCCCAGTGGTGTACAGTCATTGACACAATCTAATCTGCAGGTGGAAACATACTTCCAGTGGTGTACAGTTCTTCACACATTCTAATCTGCAGGTGGGGACATATCCCAAAAGTTGAACAGTCCTTGACACATTCTAATCTGTAGGTGGAGACATACCCCAG
>NW_018471567.1:0-710 GCF_002113885.1 Mizuhopecten yessoensis
TTTAATTATTTGATACATAGTAGACGGTAAACATCGTTCAAACTGCATGAGCAGCTTACTTCGATTTAAACTTATGGCATTAAAATGTGTTTGGTTACCATGGCGGCCAAAATTGAAAACACAAATAAATGTTTACATAATAGTACTGGGGAAGTATTCAAAATTGAAGAAACAGTCATTTGAAAATTCTATTGCAGATTTTTAATTTTGATGGATTTGGGGGCCAAAAAAGGCCCAAACCATACATAGTCAGTCCTTTCTATCAGCATAGCACGAGGTCGGAGACAGCATGTGTGTTTATTGTAACATTAATTAATTACCGTAAAAACCCATGTAATTTGCACACTTTTTTTTCAGAAATTTAATACCCAAAGTGGGGGGTGCGTAAAATACACAGGTATAGAAGATTTCAAGGTTTTTTAAGGAAAAGATCGACGATTCTGGGAGATCGCCATCTTGGATTATCTCCCTTGGTAAACGGAACTCTTAAGACAAATGACGATCAACAAATTTGTTTATGTCAAACATTAATAAAAGATACAGTTGATACATAATGTGTTGTTATCTGAGTTTATGTGAAAAGTATTATTAAATAGATAACCGTTACAAAGATAGTTTAGCCAAATTCCTATGCCAGAGAATCGCCGATCAACTTACAACGTTAAGTTTCGACATCTCGGTGCGTTTCCCCATACTATTACGAAAATGAA
>NW_018471568.1:0-710 GCF_002113885.1 Mizuhopecten yessoensis
ATCATGTTTACGAAACCTAGCGCTGTGTAGTTAAGGATTTCATATTTGTAACACCCAGTGCTATGTAGTTAAGGATATCATATGTACAACACCTAGCGCTATGTAGTTAAGAATATTATATTTACAATACCCAGCGCTATGTAGTTAAGGATATCATATTTATAACACCGAGCGCTATGTAGTTAAGGATATCATATTTATAACACCTAGCGCTATGTAGTTAAGGATATCATATGTAAGACACCTAGCGCTGTTTAGTTAAGAATATTATATTTACAATACCTAGCGCTATGTAGTTAAGGATAACATATTTATAACACCTAGCGCTATGTAGTCAAGGATATCATATTTACGACACCTAGCGCTGTGTAGTTTATGATATTATATTTATGACACCTAGCGTTATGTAGTTTAGGATATCATATTTACAACACATAGCGCTATGTAGTTAATTTGATGATCTTTAAAACACCGACATGTAGCACTATGTGGTTAGAAGATCATATTTACAATACCTAGCGTTATGTAGATAATGATATCATATTTACAACACCTAGCGCTGTGTAGTTAAGGGTATCATATTTATAACACCTAGCGCTGTGTAGTTAAGTATATCATATCTACAACACCCACTGCTACGTAGGTAAGTATATCATATTTACGATACCTAGCGGTATGTAGTTAAGGATATCATATTTACGACATCTAGC
>NW_018471569.1:0-710 GCF_002113885.1 Mizuhopecten yessoensis
TGGCGATAAAACCTGATAAACACCGACCAGACAAAGCGTGGCGATCAAATATGATAAACACCGACCAGACAGAGTGTGGCGATAAAACCTGATAAACCCCGACCAGACAAAGCGTGGCGATCAAATATGATAAACACCGACCAGATAGAGTGTGGCGATAAAACCTGATAAACACCGACCAGATAAACACCGACCAGACAGAGGCGTGGCGATAAAATCTGATAAACACCGACCAGACAGAGCGGGGCGATAAAACCTGATAAACACCGACCAGACAAAGCGTGTCGATCAAATATGATAAACACCGACCAGACAGAGGGTGGCGATACAACCTGATAAACACCGACCAGACAGAGCTTGGCGATAAAACCCAATAAACACCGACCAGACAGAGGCGTGGCGATAAAATCTGATAAACACCGACCAGACAGAGCGTGGCGATAAAACCTAATACACACCGACCAGACAGAGTGTGGCGATACAACCTGATAACCACCGACCAGACAGAGCTTGGCGATAAAACCCAATAAACACCGACCAGACAGAGGCGTGGCGATAAAATCTGATAAACACCGACCAGACAGAGCGGGGCGATAAAACCTAATAAACACCGAACAGAAGGAGCGTGGCGATACAACCTAATGAACACCGACAGAGAGAGCGTTGCGATACAAGCTGATAAACACCGACCAGACAGAGCGTGGCGATAC
>NW_018471570.1:0-710 GCF_002113885.1 Mizuhopecten yessoensis
GTGGAACCAGTCTATATACCAATACATATCAATAACAATGTACCCATGGAACCAGTTTATAAACCAATACATATCAATAACAATGTACCTGTGGAACCAGTATATAAACAAATACATATTAATGACAATGTACCTATGGAATCAGTAGCTAAACCATAACATACCAATAACAATGTACCCGTGGACCAAGTACAATGTACCTGTGGAACCAGTATATAAACAAATACATATTAATGACAATGTACCTGTGGAATCAGTAGCTAAACCATAACATATCAATAACAATGTACCCATGGAACCAGTATATAAACCAATACATATTAATGACAATGTACCTGTGGAATCAGTAGCTAAACCATAACATATCAATAACAATGTACCCGTGGAACCAGTATATAAACCATAACATATCAATAACAATGTACCCGTGGAACCAGTGGCTAAACCAATACATATCAATAACAATGTACCCTTGGAACCAGTATATAAACCAATACAGTTCAATAACAATGTACCCGTGGAACCAGTATCTAAACCATATAATATCAATAACAATGTACCCGTGGAACCATTGGCTAAACCAATACATATCAATAACAATGTACCTGTGGAACCAGTAGCTAAACCAATTCATACCAATAACAATGTAACCGTGGAACCACTATATAAACCAACATATATCAATAACAATGTACCCATGGAACCAGTAT
>NW_018471571.1:0-710 GCF_002113885.1 Mizuhopecten yessoensis
AAAGATAATTGACCTTTAAACAGCTGACCAATTAGTACCACTTAGTGCCTTTAGCAAGTTACACAGTGGACAGTATAAATCAGAGGCTGGGATTAACCTGGCCTAGGGTATATTTGGAAATATTATATTAACGACAACAAGATTTATTAATTAATTAAGGAAAAGTTTATTGATATTTTTAGAGAGGAATGTGCAGAAAAAAAAATAGAATATTCTGAAAAGCAAATTTTTATAGATATATTTACGATCATTTTGATCTACAAAACTACCTGCGTATGGACTTGTATAAAAATAGGCCGGAATATGTTTTTCCCTTATTTTGACTAAAGTGTCGTTATTACCCATACAAAAGGAATATCTGAAAGAAATAAAAAAAATATCTCCTCATAACTTAAAATTAGAAAAAGGGCGATATCAAAACATTGAATCGTTGAGTGTGTATTGTTGGTAATTTAGATGATGTTGAAGATCATGTCATTCTGATTTGCGAGCAATTGTTTTGAAAACTTATTATATTAAAAAGCCAAGCATATTTAAATTGAAAGGATTATTGAGTGTGAAAAATTCAAAAGAAATAACGAACTTAGGGAAATATATAAAATTTGCAAATTCGAGAGGAACCTAATTACTATAAATAGGTATAGTTGCACTTGTAATTGTAATGTGAGTGTGCGTAATGTTGTGTAATGTTATTTTGTATTTTGCACAGT
>NW_018471572.1:0-710 GCF_002113885.1 Mizuhopecten yessoensis
TTTGAATGTCAATTGTCATGTAGAAAAGACAAAATATAACCATTTATATAATATAAGGATAGAAGTCTGGTAATATATAGGTGTCAATAGCTAAGTAATTAAGATAATACATTGAATGTTTAAATTTTGTCTCTTTTTTTTTCAATTAATTAAAATTAGATCAAACATATTAAACAATTGGCAAAAAGTAGGTCTAGGAAATATCAATAAGCCTTTTCCATTTTTTCTACTCATTCTGGAAGTTAATGAGATATATTTCGTCTTTACTATTTGCAATATATTTTTGAATACTGTAATGTTCTTTAATTGAACTTTTAATTCCTTGTATAGATAAAGGCACTTTAAGACATCTTGCCTTGTATATATACTGTTATATTATTAAAATAATACTTTTGTCACTTTTATAAGTCCATTATAGTTATAAAAACCAAAAAGAAATGTTTGTTTATTATAATCAAATGGAATAATCAATGAATAATAATTAATTCTATTTCCAGGCAATACAATAAAGCATACATTTATAATACATATATACTGGTAAATGTATAAATTTAAGCAGAAATATTTCTGATTTTAATATAAATTCAATGGCAATTGCATAAAAATGAAAATAAAAACTTTCGGCAAAGTTGCCCCCTTCTGGGCCCCATTGTTTATTTACAAGTGGATTTTCTCGTTATGTGGGTAATGTAACACCACCACTGTGTTTA
>NW_018471573.1:0-710 GCF_002113885.1 Mizuhopecten yessoensis
CTCCAAACTCTCCCTGTCGTCCGAGATCAACATGCCTAATGGTAACATCTGTCTTGGTATAACACATAGAGACGGGAGGTTTGTCGTGGGTACAGTTGGAGGAGACGTATACAGTGTGACACAGGACGGAGCGACTGAGTTGTTACATAAGTATAACAACAGATGTTATTGTCTCAAACAAGAACCAGTAAAGGGAGACATACTCGTCAGTGTCAATAACAACACTACGGGGGACGTCGCGGTGTCCAGAATGTCGGCTGACAAACGTCACACGGATCTGATGAAGGTCGGTGTCGTGAGGAGTGCTAGTGGAATAGACCTGGACAGGGAGGGTAACATCTACGTGTGTGGTAGGAACTCGCACAACGTCGTACAGATGTCTGGGGACGGGACACACGTCAGAGAACTGCTGACGTCATCAGATGGAATGCAATCTCCCTGGGTAATAGCTGTTCATGGTGACAGGTTTTTGGTCTATACTACTGGTGGTACAGATGACAATGATTATATCCATGTTTTTCAACTTACGTAGTAAGAAATTTAAAACCAATACAACAATGGGCTGATCATTTGGACCATTTGTTTACCGTAACAATCGGATGGACAATGTTTGAACATGAATTTAAATAATGATATTGTTTCACCACAAACATCTGTAAATAATACAAAGCGAATGATATCCGTGTCCGTGTTTGGTTCTGATGACGTCA
>NW_018471574.1:0-710 GCF_002113885.1 Mizuhopecten yessoensis
AGAATATCGTTCTTCAGATTATCCGATAGAGCATCTTTTCTTAACGAATTACATTTTTTGTAATGACAGATTTCACCTGGTCTCCTACACAAATGAACATACCCGATCACCACATAGCGTGCAGGGTCCAAAATTAATCCTAGACGATGAGAAATGAAAATGGTCAGCATCGGAATATAAAGCGCAGTACCGTCCATGTTGACAGTTGCCCCTATCGGAGCAATGAAATTGACAACACGGTTGTTGACCTTATTCTTCTTTATCAGTTCGTCCATCGTGAAGGGGAGAGCAGCCGCACTAGGCCAGACACAAGTTCATAGTAGACACTAATGGTATATCAACAGATAGCATGTTAATTTACTGTCATTTATAATCAATAAAACAACTTTCCACCAACAAAAGTAAAAAAATAATAGATACTGTACATTTTCTGAATATTAATATTATAAAGAATAGCTAACATATTACAATTAAATATATACGTGAACATTTGTTTGTGTTGACAACGATTAACATGCTAAGCGTTAAAGGGATGGAAGGTATACTATCACTTTGCAGTTTAAGAATAGAGAAACCCCAGGAAGTAGGGCAGGTGCTAGTGTTCGTTTTCTATGTCCAATGAGGCAATCGAACCACGGAGCATTTGGTGAAAAGGGAGTACGGGTTCAAGTGCTTAACCTTGATTCAATGTTAAATTTGTAAAAAAAAAA
>NW_018471575.1:0-710 GCF_002113885.1 Mizuhopecten yessoensis
CCCAACCACGTACTCATTTACAGCTGAGTAGACTGTAACAAGCGAAATAATGTATATTGCGCAAGGATACAACACAGTGCCGTGCCGTGACTCGAACCCGCAACTATTCGGTCACGAGCTTGGCGTCCTACCACTAGACTATCGTGTCTCCAATGATATGATATCATACTCACATGTATCAGATTAGCGGTCAGTTAATTACGTTATTAATAGCTACAGTCAGACCTTGATTGCGACCACCTCTATGAAGAGACAACTAAGGTTAAGAAACCTCTTTAAATGTTTCCGATTGTAGTAATTTCGTTTTGAACGCAGCAAGTACGAAGAGACCACCTGTGTTGTTCGTCCTTTTAACAGCTATGTCTACTTAAGGACGTGCCAGGTATTGGTGGTGGAGGAAGGCCGGAGTTCCCGTAGGAATTGGGAAAAAGGCCATGACAATCCTCATTTTGTATTCATATCTGAAATATATGCTTCAACCCTGTAGTATACGTACCATTATTGTTCCTCAAATGATCTATTTCAAATAATTTTACTCATATCAAATTCTATGAATATCCATTGTATATTTGTTTCATATTAAATATTAAGGAGCATTATTTTATTGATTTCTATTTTTTTCTTTAAATATAAATATCAAGACAGTAAATAATAAAACAATGAGCGTGCGTGTATTCTTTATTTTTTTAAGTATACATTTAATTCGGGGT
>NW_018471576.1:0-710 GCF_002113885.1 Mizuhopecten yessoensis
GTGAATACATTAAAGAGGCTTAACATTAAAGAGGTATACTACATACACCATAGTGAATATATTAAAGTAGTATAATACATATACCATAGTGAATACATTAAAGAGGTATACTACATATACCTCGTGAGTACATTGGAGAGATACATTGCAGATATATTGTATGTACCACAGAAGGCCAATTACAGAAGCAAAGTATTTTGAAACTAAATATTACGGTGTATTTCGTCATTTCTCGGTCAGTATTAACGATTAAACACCGTGTCAAGATTACTATTTCAAATTGCAGGATCGATAATATCGGCAATGTCATACAGAGAAAGAATACATCTATGTGTGTGCTCGTCTTTCTTGGAATGTGGAGGTGTAGAAAGACTGTCAACAGTGTAGATATTTATTGATTTCTCCTCATAAACCACATACCTGTCACATTGTTTATGATTGTCTATACCACACTACCGGGCGCTAGCCTTTCATCTACTTCCCGGTAACGCTCACAACTTCACGTTGTATAATATAATGCAATAAACGTAAACCATTGTCGACTTGTTTTTGTGAGAGAAATGTGAGAGCTGTACCGGGGATAGACATAGTCAATGTTGAAAACACGGTCTGAATATAAGACGTTACTTTATAAACTATAAATTCGTCCCGGACATTTTTTTTGTCAGATCCCCGCCCATCGGTCCGTATAAGTGTACTTTGTATTTTGC
>NW_018471577.1:0-710 GCF_002113885.1 Mizuhopecten yessoensis
TTGTTGTTACATGGTGATAGATGGGGGTGACATTTATGTAAAGATCCAGTATATTGTTGTTACAGGGTGATAGATGGGGGAGACATTCCTGTATAGATCAATTTCATAATGTATAGCCCTCATATATTGAGTAAGGCTTTTATTTTTGCAAAATTTGTGGTCTAAAAAAGTACATAAGACATATATCCTGCATTGTTGCCCTTCTGTTTGAGTTGTTAGGAGACCTTATTAACTATCGACAGTGTTGCTTAAAATTTCATCAATTCCAATCGTCAGTTCTATGGACCGAACTGCAATTGTTCACCTAGAGCAGCAAACAAATTTTTCTTTTTGTGTAAATTCCAAAATATATTGAAATTTCAAACTGGCATGTTTGAAACATCATGTGGTTGAAACTAATTATCTTGCTGCACTAAGAGTATACAAAATAACCCAACACAGGTATGTATATATATTGAGTTACCATAAATTAAAAACAGCTGCTGATAGAACATAATTCTGGTGTACTATACCATATGTCCAGGAGTTTAAACACAATCAGTGACACAGTGCGATCCTAATATCCCGATTGAGGTGGGATCATCACCCTACAGTGAACACCTCCATGTCTCCTGAATAGGATTCAGGTGTGTGTAGTACTTTGTATTACTATAAGTGTACATAGATTTAGTGTAGTACTTTGTATTACTATAAGTGTACATAGGTTTAGT
>NW_018471578.1:0-710 GCF_002113885.1 Mizuhopecten yessoensis
ATGTTATCCTCAATATTCTGCCAAGCGAGTCCCCACTAGAGACAGCTAACTCAACCCGTTAAACTTTCTTGGAGAGACGTGTATTATACCTGCTGGTTAGGATCTTGATCTACACAACGAAACATAAACAGTTTAATTTAAGGATACTTCTGCCTGAGTTATAATACCAAAGAGTTCCATTTCAGAACTGATTAATTGACTATGATTCCTTCCCATGAAGCAACAGATTTATTATTCTTGCTCTCTATTAATTTTTTCCCCTTCTGTTTGTCTTGGCTTGAAAAGGGAGGGGTATGGGAAATGAAATAAAAGAATAAAATTTAACTCGAAGTTTTGGTGTCAGGGGTATCCCCTTCCCTGCATACTAAAAATTAATGTTTGAAGCCCATTCATGAAGAGTGACTAACTTCTGGAGGGAAAACTAGTATTACACTGTATTTAAGAACTTGTGGTCTAATTTAATGTTAAATTGGGGTTCACAGTAGCCTTTTTTTAGGAAATCACAACAATTTATGCCAATTCTAATACACACATATATATGTTGTTTTTTTCCCCTCACAAGTCATGATAAATAATTTCAAGAGTTTAATGTCGGTATGGCACAGGAAATGCTTATGTAACAGTAAATTACATAATTCAAAGGATGAGTGTCTATAAGGCCCTTATTTGGGCCCCGGTTTATTCGGATTTTCACCTCCTTATTTTGTTCA
>NW_018471579.1:0-710 GCF_002113885.1 Mizuhopecten yessoensis
ATGTTTACTGTTACAGTATACTTACCAGGCTCTAGAGAAGTACATATTTCCTGTTACATTATACTTACTAGCCTGGAGAAAAAGGAATTGTTGGATGATAAACTTCTCTATGTAATACGGTACTGTTGGGAGGGTTTACTCCACAGAGTTTCTTATTCGATACCTTCTCTGTACAGTAAACTTAAGCTTAAGTCTGCTAAAAACCTTTAAGATCCAACAAAAATGACACCAAACCGTTTATCTTTATCATCAGTGATGTATGGTGTAAGTAGGAAGTGCCGTGTTCTCGTTGTAATCCGCATCGTTTAACATTTAACAATATATGAAAAGCCTAAAAATACACTGTTTTTTAACTGCCTTGTCCCTATGAGCTAAACAAGCAGGTCGCTGTTTAATAACTTTCATTGAATACTTTTGAATTAATGTTACAACTGACAAGTTAACAAAAAATACAGTAACGAATAGCAGGTGTAAGGGAGACACATAGATTTTCAGATAAGTAAGATTTGGTAAAGACGAACGAAGTTCTATTCAAACCATCTGAACAGCATTGTCCAGATTGCAAAGGTACATGTAGAAACCGAAATGTCTAGATTAAACAATTCTAGTCTAATGTAGACACGGGAACGGAAATTTCAACTGTTAAGTGTCTAGTTTACCAATTAAGGCACCACCATAAACATGGTAACAGATGTGACCAGATTACCAAG
>NW_018471580.1:0-710 GCF_002113885.1 Mizuhopecten yessoensis
TCGTGGTTGGTATATATTAAGGAATGGTCTGTGAATAAATTGATTTCGTATTCAAACTTACATCTTTCCTGATTTGAGTATGTTCCCATACATCAGCCAGATTTACATGGCTATCTATTTACCTAGCAACAATTTTGATGGACACATCACGTACCAAAATTGTTTTGAAACGACCTGAATCGACGCGTGGCTATAGATATGGTCATACACACGAACTTTACACGAAGATAGAATATAAACAAAGCAGTCTTACCTGTTACCATTTACCTGCCAGTTACCAGGTAACGGGTACATTTTTTGTATCGCTATTCAATTGTGAAGTAGGTGTAAAAGTAGGTGTCCATAAGAAGCGTAACAGACACAATTAGCGCAGGTAAGGTCGAATTGTGTTTTAATACCATTCAAATCATTGATGAACTCCAATCGACGATCAACTCCATACAATTGATTACGTACGTGTACTACATGTAGTACGGTACCCGAAAGAAAGTACAAACCCATTGTTGACAGTTTTACAGTCTTTGTCATAACGTGTAGCATGCATTTAAAATTACAAAGAGTGAAAAATATACCAATTGGATATTAAATAATACGTATACTATATACCTTATTTTACTCGAGCCTTCCAGTTTCTACCCCCGTTAACTTACCATATCGAACACATCTGCGCATTTTATCGCACAATGGTACGATACATTATTATATTTGAC
>NW_018471581.1:0-710 GCF_002113885.1 Mizuhopecten yessoensis
CACTTGAGTAGATCAGACAGTTAGACATGTCTTTCACAGGTATCCTAGGCCTTGGTTATTTGTGGTCAGAAATCATTAATCTAGTACCAATATCACTGACAATCACACAAAAAGGCAATTGATTAGGACAGGCAAGTGTAATATGGTGACGAGAGTTCCTGCTCACAACGCCATTAGTTTCAGCTGTGATTTGAATTGGCTGAAAGCCGATTACTTGCCTTAGATGTCCTATACTCTGGCCTGACCAAGCTTGCATATCCTGCTGATGGATTCAATAAAACCCTTGTTCTTTAGTAAGGATTAACACCCTGCTTCTTACCTGGGGTTCCTTTGTAGGCAGATACAAATAAAACTTGACTTTGATGCAGTGCCAGACTCACTCAGGCATGGGTTTATGTAAATGTGGTATGTATAACGAGGACTTATCAAAGCTTCATTTACGGTCACATGCCTACCATTGTTATACCTTGCTTTCTCTGAGAAAAAATGAAAATCTCATATGTTGAATATTGATTTCATAATCTGTTTGTGTGAAATGTTATTCATTATTGAAGATTTGTTACATTTTTGTACAATTCAATCTGACATGTAGAAAATGTGTTTGTGTGAAATGTTATTCATTATTGAAGATTGGTTACATTTTTGTACAATTCAATCTGACAGTGTACGTGTTTCCTTACCCTCCTTCTCACCTGCTGTTATTTTTTTTT
>NW_018471582.1:0-710 GCF_002113885.1 Mizuhopecten yessoensis
ACATGTACACTTGAGAGATATAGCAATTTTTTGAGTCTCGTTGCCGAGGGTTGGTTTTTTGGGGGGATCGGACACATGATATATCCTAAAATCCAATACGTAATTGTAACTTGCTTCACAGTGATTTTCAACTAGAAAATCAGTTTGCAATAACTTCCAATACTCCACAATGACAACTAATTCCATCCTCTCATCGTTATTGAACAACGCAATGTGTCCAGTTTCTGTGTCCGTCTATTTATAACACACATTATATATAAAGAGATATCGCTACTGTCAGAAAAGATGACAGTCTAGTGGAAACGGTAGCGGATTGAGGAAAAGAGTGGACAGGAGAGCGACAGTAAAATATCCTTATTCACGTCACCATCCCTCAAGCTATAGTTGTTAATGTTGGTTACGAGTAATGTTTGTAATATGTATACCATGTGGTATGCGAATAAAACACAGTTTAAACAAAAAATACGAATGCTGTATATCATTATATCCACTCATGATTTTGGTTAGAACATGTTATCAGTTTGTGCAATGCAGAGTTTTATATCTTCATATCTGCATTGGTAACAGTAAAAATTACATCAAATAGCAAAATGCGACTTAGTATTAAGAAGCTCATATTAAATTTGAAACACGTTTCCATGGAGGTTAGAGTCTCTATAAATACAGTGCTACCTACAATTGACATCAGTTTCTGGTTGGACAGCTGTCTT
>NW_018471583.1:0-710 GCF_002113885.1 Mizuhopecten yessoensis
ATATTACGATAATTGCAAGCAAAGATACACGTTTAACACCATTACATCCATGTCCATAAGTCTTCACAGTGTCCTACACTTGGTTATAGAATACACACATATCTTTATATAGATATCGCAAAGCAGTACTTTACCGTTAAAGTTCACTGTCAGTATATATAGTAATTGTTTCACAACACAACGACGCAGTTACTGGTCAATATAACGGCAAGTAATCCATGACTAAGGAACCCACTTAAACCATTGATTGCAGGTGAAAGTACTGTCAATATAACATGGTGATTAATCTGCATAATTTATTTACTGTCAATGTAAATGGGGATTATTCAATAGCACTACACTCAGCGAATCCACAAGGCATACTTTTACTTCAGTATAGTTACTAATCCACTACGCATATATCGTAACCATATATGCACAATAGATACATTGTATACAAGTGATTAATCCATAATGACGTCAATCGGGAAAACCCAAAAGAATTAATTCCCGTCGATGTTCGATACCATGTTTACATTACTTTGGTACCGAAAAGTTCTTGTACCCTGGCTACAGGTTACAGTCGTGGACGATCTGACGATATCTACAGGTCACTTGTATCGCAAGTCCCTATTTCAAGGGACCAGGATTGTCCCTGATCTCCGATGATGAGGATGGTAAATCACCCATCAGTCTGATTTGTCCGGTGAATCAGTGACCTTGAGATCTGA
>NW_018471584.1:0-710 GCF_002113885.1 Mizuhopecten yessoensis
CTACACCATAGAATATGATAATCTAGCTGTACCATTTCTTAGGACAGCAGGGGTCAAATCAACCTCATTCAATTTAGAAATAATGTTTTTGACCAAATTTTGTACAATCCACTCAGGCAGTAAAGGGGTATAGCATATTAACGCAAAATATTAGATAATTTTCCTCTTTGGACCCTGGTCCCCTAGCCCGAGGGGTCGAACCTACTGATGCTTCAGACTAAATTTGGTTGAAATCCTTTATGGCGTTTAGGAGGAGATGGGTTTTAGAGAAAAAGTTGACGACGGACGACGACGGACGAAGGATGACGGACGACAGACGCTACACCACGATAAGCTCACTATGGTCCTTTGGACCAGGTGAGCTTATAAAACATTAGCAGAAAACAACTGAGACCTGTATCCTATGTCATCCATAACAGTTGTCAGCCATGTGTTGTGCTGCAAACATTGGGGTTAACCTTCCTTCAATGGAAGATATTCCCCAGTAAACTGTAACCTCCATATGACCTCTACCATACGTGTACTTACCAGTTGCGTAAGCTAATGATGTTGAAAATGGATTTTTGCTGATTTTCAGTATCTTCAAATAATATTTTTGTTATTAGTAGGTATAGTAAAATAAAATTTGGAGACATGAATTTATCAGGCAATCCTTTTGCCTTTTGATATACATCGAAATCCCATCTCAGTGAGTTATAAACTGTACCAGG
>NW_018471585.1:0-710 GCF_002113885.1 Mizuhopecten yessoensis
GTTCAATGAATAGAACAGCCATCGCCCGGGGAGGGTCAGTGGTATGTAACGTAACAATTACGACGTCATAATAATGATTACGTCAACAATCGGCCAATGGCATTCAGTGCCTGTGCTATTGGTCTTTCAGATGATGAGCAAGCACATTGAAATTAGAGAGACTATGATGAAAGTATACTTAGTTCACTTCTGAAGTTGAACTTAAAAAGTTAGTTATTAGTTAGTAAGTTACTCAGAAAGACCCAAAGTTGAAGAATCAAGGAACTGTTTTAAACCAAAATACTTTGGGGTTTTTTTACATTCAAGATACTAAATAACTTGAAATTAGCAGAAATGCTGTTAAAATTTGGGATACAAATCTGAAACCGACAAACTACGTCGTGTGTCGAAAATATAAAAAAAGTAAGCCGACAGCTTAACATGTATACAACGATGAAATCATAATATAATTTCCCGTTTATCCTTGAAAACGTCGATAAATTGCTCTCGTTTATCACTAGATATTAATAAACCTCGATTTAATGCCATTGTTTTCCACTTTATAATAAACCTCGATATAATACCAATCGAGGGCCCGCGGTGGCCAAGTGGTTAAGGCGTCTGACATTCTTCTACCACAAGCCGGAGACCACTGGGTCGCGGATTCGAGACCTACGTGGGGCAGTCGCGAGGTACTGGCCGTAGGTCGGTGGTTTTTCTCCGGGAACTCC
>NW_018471586.1:0-710 GCF_002113885.1 Mizuhopecten yessoensis
AACAATTTAAGGGGTTAACACACCTACAGTCAAGCTGCGTTCGTTTCGCTTGCACAGTTCTCAGACACCATTTTATATACATTATTCTCTAAATATCCGTTCTACAACCAAATTATTTATCTTTCACCTGTAAAAGTAAATGTGTTGTTTTTCTTTGAATCCGCTTAAAACACAGTTAAACACAGATACACAGATTTTATTCTGACTATACATTAACTTAACTTAAACACATTAACTTCATAGTTTCATTTACGTCACATTACAAATACACACATATAATTGAAAATTTGATAGAAATGTATCAAAAATCAGATATGGAGTTTTAAAACTCACGATATGTGAAAAATGCGAAGCCTTCAAACTTCTGTTTACCACACTTTTTAATTTTTATTTGTTGTTTTAATAACTTGAATGATATCTTGTTCAACAGGTCATATCACGGAATGGTACGTCCTCTTGCAGAGAATCGGGAAAATATGATATTTTACGCTAAGACCACGATAGTAAACATTAAACTTTGCCTGTCAACCGGTATCTCTTGAAATCAGGAGTTGTAAGCTTGTCCGTCAGCGGTCGGCATCTGTCACAAAATCGTGATATAAGAGCAAACCTGAATACCCAATCAACTACGATATGTAAACATTGTCTTTGGGGAAGCAGATATCTTGCTACAGTTGTGGGATCGCACAACGTTACACGATGTGCGGTGT
>NW_018471587.1:0-711 GCF_002113885.1 Mizuhopecten yessoensis
TTTTGAGTGAATTAATTGGTGTTAATGTGTAGATTACAATCCCATTCCGTCTACGATCTTTAAAAAAAGAAAATACGCAATTTTCCAACTCAAAAAAGGGACATCAATCTGAAAATTAAATATTATTCTATATGTAAATATAAGTTAATTGAAATACGTGTTTTACGTAAATAAATATTGAAGTCCATATGTTGGATTGCCGTTAGGCCTTATCTGTTTTAGAAAAACAATACTGTATATTAATTGTATATGTAAAGAAGAAAGAAACACGGTGAAACGCTTTAAGTTTCAATTTTTTTCAAAGGCTGATGTGGTCAAAACTGATTATCTAATTCCGTAATAGTAGACAATAGACTTCTTGTTCCAATGTTCAAGCTGGTTTTAGGAAAGGCTACTCTACAACTGGAAATATATTTATCCTTAAGGCTTTAATATCTATATACGTTTCAAAAAGTAAAAAGCTATTCTGTTCATTCATTGATTTCAGAAAAGTGTTTGAAATTGTTTGAAGGGTAGGTTTATGGAAGAAATTATTAAAGAATAATTCACAGGAAAGATAATTTAATGCTATAATAAATCTGTATGCAAACACTAAATCTAATTAATTTTTTCACATGTCACGTCAGGGTAAAACACGGTGAAAATCTCTCCCCATTTTTGTTCTCAACATATTTAAATGATTTAGAAGAATTTTTCATGCAAAGTAATGTT
>NW_018471588.1:0-711 GCF_002113885.1 Mizuhopecten yessoensis
GTTTAGTTTGCACTTGTATGCTTATAGTCACTCTCCTATAACATAATTATATACATGTACAATGTGTCATGATTAGTTTGTACCTATAAGTCTTAAGACTTGTGGTGAATAAAGAACTAGAACTAGAACTCATCAGATATTAAGAAATTGCGATTTTCATTAGCTGAAGTGTCCTGCAAAAGATTTACATTTATGCCAGACAGCATGTCGCTGAAAGGACGTCAAGCATAACGTGTAGTCGCTGTCAACAGGCATGATTATACTGCTAAGAAAACAGATTGTTGCAATTTTAATCTGACACGTACACAAACGATTACACGAATTACAGACACCTATCAATATCGATACGAGAGAGATTGATAAATCAGTTTCGCAAAATTATTAAAAAAATAAATATAAAACATTCAAAGCAATGTTAGGAAATAAAGAACACCCCTTCCCCATAAAAAAAAATGTTACGAAATGTTCAGTATATGCGAATTTAAATATTAGTCTGTTTCCGTTCGTTTAAAAATTAGTGTTAAAAACGGCAACATACGAGAGGTAAAAAGTTTAAAATGTATTAAGTTGTCATAATTAAGAACCCCTCCTTAAACAATCATGTCAAAGCAACTGAGGATAACAAAAAAATGATAAGTAGAAAAAAAATGACTAAAACTTTTGAGCGGGGGAAATCATATTTTTTAACGATATGTTGCAATGGAAAAGTAT
>NW_018471589.1:0-711 GCF_002113885.1 Mizuhopecten yessoensis
AGATTAATAACAGGTGAGCGATGCAGGCCCATTGGGCCTCTTCTTTTAATTACATTTTCATATAAAATACTGTTTGAAAAGAAAAATTAAAGTAGTTTTCTCTTTCTGCCTTTTAGTGTGGGGATATTCAACCATTGCTGTTGTGGTCATCAGTTTGGTTGGGCTTCTTGGTGTAGCCATTGTCCCTATCATGCAGAAAGTCTTTTACAACCACCTGCTCCTGTTCCTAGTGGCTCTGGCTGTGGGGGCCCTAGCAGGGGACGCCTTATTACATCTCCTACCACATGTAAGTAATAATATAAATATATAATTAAGTAACCCTAGCTATGGGCCTCTACATTATGTATTGGGTAAATGGGGTTAGTTTTCCTGCTGTGTGGACTGAATCTCCTGTGGGACTTATCATATAGGAAGAGGAAGATATCTGCTCTGTTCACATGCTACACAATACTGTTAATTGTACAATAAAACTGTATGTTACTGGTTTGGAAGGATATAGAGTTACGTTAAACAGATTCCAAAATAAAAGCATACAAGAAACCCAAGAGTCATGAATCAGTTAAGATACTTGTAAATATATATACAATGTATGTATATTGTTAAATAATGTTTATGGCTGTTAACCTTGCTACCAACCCCAAGTTTTTGTGCCTTCACTAAAAAAATTAGCAATTTTCAAGGAAGGACTGTTAAAGTCAAGATCAGTATATA
>NW_018471590.1:0-711 GCF_002113885.1 Mizuhopecten yessoensis
TATCATTTGCCATTATAAACCATAATAAATTGTGCCCCCCCCCTCTCTTTCTTCCCAAGGGGGTGAACGTGAGACCCTAGGGTCATAAACCTTAAGACCCTTCCATCTATGAAGAGTATTTGATTCTACCATATCTGGGACTTGAAAAGAAGAATTTTGAAATTTCAGTAAATTCAACCCTTTTTGGCCGACCCATCAGCCCCTAGGGGTCAGTCAGGGCTCATATGTGCATACCATCAAACTGCTATCCATACTGATAATTCTAATCCAAATTGACTACTTCCAATGGCAATTAAACATCCGGCTGGGATTTGGGTCCTTAACTTCTAGCCAATGAAAAGGGAGAAATACGGGAATTCCGACAGACGTCATATTTCTATTCTATTTCTGTTTCGCGCGAAAACGGAAATCTCACTTGCTTTACAAGAATGTACAATATAACTTCTATTATTCCCAAAACATATACATATAATGTACCTACTGAAACTAGAAGGCTATCTCTTAATTTTTCAAACAATATTATACACTTTAGATATCAATAATTAATCAAATCGACTTAAATATCGAAGCGACAGGGATTTCCCGATTTCTGGTGCGCACACTTCCGGTAGATTGTTTACATTTCGCTACGGAAGATGACAGACACGGTGGCAGCGTTTCTTCCATCCAATTTAAAGTATATGAATTGATGTGATAGTGTGATAGCTGCAG
>NW_018471591.1:0-711 GCF_002113885.1 Mizuhopecten yessoensis
TCTCTCCCAGGGTTCCTTTACTGCCTTGTGATGTTGTTAGTCTCTACCAGGGTTCCTTCACTGCCTTGTGATGTTGTTAGTCTCTCCCAGGGTTCCTTTACTTCCTTGTGATGTTGTTAGTCTCTCCCAGGGTTCCTTTACTGCCTTGTGATGTTGTTAGTCTCTCCCAGGGTTCCTTTACTGCCTTGTGATGTTGTTAGTCTCTCCCAGGGTTCCTTTACTNTGTGATGTTGTTAGTCTCTCCCAGGGTTCCTTTACTGCCTTGTGATGTTGTTAGTCTCTCCCAGGGTTCCTTTACTGCCTTGTGATGTTGTTAGTCTCTCCCAGGGTTCCTTTACTGCCTTTTGGTGTTCTACATTCACCTTCAGCGTGTAAATATCTCAGTTTTTAAATGATCCTTGTTGTAACTATGGACGAGCTTGGCACTGCAAGTGTGGTGTAGAATGACACTAAGACTGGATTACAATATATACAAAATTTAATTTACAAAATTTACACTATGGTTTTGTTATTATTTATAAGTAGTATAAACCTTTGCTTTCTCACTCTCACATAAAGTAAGTATAAACAGCAACATGAGAATCACACAAAGCAGATAGATATACTAATACTGAAATTACACAGGTAACTATACATCAATACTACATTACACAGGTAACTATACAACAATACTGACAAAGTCAATGTATAAGTCACTGTATGAAATCACTG
>NW_018471592.1:0-711 GCF_002113885.1 Mizuhopecten yessoensis
GCTTTGTCCGTTACTGTGTAGGTTCTTGATTGGTGTCAGGAATACCGATGGTTCTGAATGTGAACCTACAAGTTGACGAGGGATGATGTCAAGTTTGGATCGGCAATTACGTCGTACCAACTACGGTCAAACAATTGTTAGCAGCCCTAGTTTGCCCAATGTCACACTGAGGTTATGAAAAATAATCAGTTGAAATGAGACGGAAAAGGTCATTTAGCACACAGAAGTGATCCAATAAATGACACTGAAATAGTCATGCTGTGAAATTTTGGTCAATTAGGTTCAAATACACCCGACAGCTTACTACAAACTTTGTGGTTTTATACTACAATCCATCTTACTACTTGGTTTTATACTACAATTAATCGTGGTCTCCGGGGCTCGGTAGAACATAGGGACATGTGTTGGGGTGTTGTAACTTGTAGTTTATTATTTATAATAAAATTTGTTTGTTAACAGACATTTGTTTATATGTCATGTGCAACATTGTTGATTTTTAATTATTTAGGTTTGTTAGAGATACATGTGGATAAATATCATATATATNTATATGAGTACCAGCATGTGTACAAACATTTAGGTATTTCTTTGGTTTCAAAAGAAGTTTGGTAAATAAAAGTAACTATTTAAACATAATATTACACCCACCCCCTTTTATAAGGTATGATATTAGCGTGTCCGTCTTGAACGTTCGTTGCAAATGAAACATAT
>NW_018471593.1:0-711 GCF_002113885.1 Mizuhopecten yessoensis
ACAGTATTACACATATATTACTCGCACTCCATGATACATATATTAAAGATAGTATACCACAACATACAGTGCAATCATACCATGGCATAATAGTGACTATAATACTCATCATACCATATAATATTACAAAGGTATAATAGACAGTGTTACAATCCCATCATACAATACTGTAATATACAGATAACAAACAAACCATGATAAGCAAGCTGTAACCACACTCATTATGCAATACAATTATGTTAGGTTTAGCAAATGATCAGTAATATCTATATGTATACAAAAGTTTACAGTTTGATGTGTGAAATTCACACATTATTTTTTAATTGTCTTTCTAGTAATTGTATGAACAGCGATAGATTTGATAATATTCTAACATTACATATTGATATTAATCCTTTCATTGTAAGAACAGATGGATTAGAGGTGCAATAAATAGGTAAATATTTTCTGCGGATTTGACTTACATAAGCATTTGAACATATAAACAAATAATGATACTCGCTTCCAACTCCAGTAAAACAAAGCGGACAGATTCTGCCTTCACGTGGTGTTCTAGTCCATCGCCCAGTCTCTATAGGCAGAGATATATTACTGGTTCTGAACTTACAGATAGTTATTCTATCATTTTGTTTGAGCATAGTTAAGTATTTTTCAAACTGAAATTGGTGTTTAAATATTGCATATGTTTGACCCCGGGAAGAATTTTCAATA
>NW_018471594.1:0-711 GCF_002113885.1 Mizuhopecten yessoensis
ATATATCTTTTAATGGTGAATGTTCTGGTTATTTTCCATGTGAAATGGTTTGAGATAAGGATAAAATCTATCTCCCTTTTTATTTAGTCTGTACTTGAACGATCTAGAAGAGTTTATGGTCCAAAATAACGTTTAGGGTTTGACAAACTTTAGAACTAAATTAGAAAAAATAATCTACATGTATACATAAAGCTTTTTATTTTACTATATGCTGATAATACACTACTTTTCGCGGACTGTCCAGTTGACTTGCAACTACAATTAAATGTATTCAGTGAATACTGTAAACAGTTGAAATTAAAGGTTGTTATAGGAAATACCAAATGTATAGTGTTTAGTAAAGGACGTAAAAACAACAGAAATGCATTTTTATTTAATAATGAGGTGATAGAGTTAGTGGACAATTTTACCTATTTGGGTACGGCATTTAGTCGAACTGGTTCATTCAATGAAACGAAAAAATACAATATTAAAAAGGCTACTATAGCAATATATGAGGTTATAAAGAAAGGTAGACTACATAATTTATCAGTTCATTGTATATATGATTTATTTGACAAGATTGTAAAACCCATACTGTGGTATGGTTGTGAAGTTTGGGGTATTACTGAACGTGTACATTTAAAGTTCTGTAAATTATTACTTGGGTTAAAAAGTATGCATTGCATTGTGAAAGAGAATAAAGTTGAATTGAAAAATTCAAAATTTGGA
>NW_018471595.1:0-711 GCF_002113885.1 Mizuhopecten yessoensis
GTAACGTGTTCACTGTTTCCGTAACTGTCTTACTCAATAGTAACGCTTCACTGTTTCCGTAATTGTCTTACTCAATAGTAACATTTCACTGTTTCCGTAACTGTTTTACTCAATAGTAACGTTTTCACTATTTTCGTAACTGTCTTACTCAATAGTAACGTTTCACTGTTTCCGTAACTGTTCTACTCAATAGTAACGTTTTCACTGTTTCCGTAACTGTCTTACTCAGTAGTAACGTGTTCACTGTTTCCGTAACTGTCTTACTCAATAGTAACATTTCACTATTTCCGTAGCTGTCTTACTCAATAGTAATGTTTTCACTGTTCGGTAACTATCTTACTCAATAGTAACGTTTTCACTAATTCCGTAACTTCCTTACTCAATAGTAACGTTTTTCACTGTTTCCGTAACTGTCTTACTCAATAGTAACGTTTCACAGTTTTCGTAACTGTCCTATTCNTAACGTTTTCATTGCTTCCGTAACTGTCTTACTCAATAGTAACGTTTTGCTACTTCCGTAACTGTCTTACTCAATAGTAACGTTTCACTGTTTCAGTAACTGTCCTACTCAATAGTGATGTTTTCACTGTTTCCGTAACTGTCTTACTCAATAGTAACGTTTTACTACTTACTTAACTGTCTTACTCAATAGTAACGTTTCACTGCTTCCGTAACTGTCCTACTCAATAGTGATGTTTTCACTGTTTCCGT
>NW_018471596.1:0-711 GCF_002113885.1 Mizuhopecten yessoensis
TAAGCCACACTTTTAGTGTGAAGATTGTATGCCTGACGTTGAGAAGTGAAGATTGTAAGCCTGACGTTCAGAAGTGATCCTTGTAAGCCTGATGTTGAGAGGTGAAGATTGTAAGCCTGACGTTGAGTCTGAAGATTGTAAGCCTGACGTTAAAAGTGAAGATTGTAAGCCTGACGTTGAGCAGTGATAATTGTATGCCTGACGTTGAGTGTGAAGATTGTAAGTTTGACGTTGAGTGTGAAGATTTTAAGTTAGACGTTAAGTGTGAAGATTGCTAACGTTGTGTGTGAAGATTTTAAGCCTGCCGTTGAGTCTGAAGATTGTAACCCTGACGTTAAAAGTGAAGATTGGAAGCCTGACGTTGAGCAGTGAACATTGTATGCCTGACGTTGCCTGACGTTGAAAAGTTGTCTAACGTTGTGTGTGAAGATTGTAAGCATGACGGTTAGAAGTGAACCTTGTATGCCTGACGTTGTGTGTGAAGATTTTAAGCCTGCCGTTGAGTGTAAAGATTGTAAGCCTGACGTTGAGTGTGAAAATTGTAAGCCTGCCGTTGAGTGTAAAGATTGTAAGCCTAACGTTGAAAAGTGAGATTGTAAGCCTGACGGTTAGAAGTGAACCTTGTATGCCTGACGTTGAATGTGAAGATTGTATGTCTAACGTTGTGTGTGAAGATTGTAAGCCTGACGTTGAGAAGTGAAGATTGTAAGC
>NW_018471597.1:0-711 GCF_002113885.1 Mizuhopecten yessoensis
GGCTATGGTCTGTATTCATGAAAACAATGTCCGTATTCATAAAACTGTTCTCATGAGGCTATGGTCCGTATTCATGAAACCAGTGTCTGCATTCATAAAACTGTTCTCATGAGGCTTTGGTCTGTATTCATGAAACCAGTGTCCGTTTTCATAAAACCGTTCTCATGAGGCGTTGGTCTGTATTCATGAAGCCAGTGTCCGTATTCATCGTTCAAATGAGGCTTTGGTCTGTAGTCGTGAAACCAGTGTCCGTTCTTATCAACCCGTTCTTATAAGGCTATGGTCTGTATTCATTAAAACAATGTCCGTATTCATAAAATCGATTTCATGAGGCTTTGGTCTGTAGTCGTGAAACCAGTGTCCGTTCTTATCAACCCGTTCTTATAAGGCTATGGTCTGTATTCATGAAACCAGTGTCCGTATTCATCAAACCGTTCTCATTGAGGCTTTGGTCTGAATTCATCAAACCAGTGTCCGTATTCATAAAAACGATTTCATGAGGCTATGGTCTGTATTCATGAAACCAGTGTCCGTATTCATAAAACCGTTCTCATGAGGCTTTGGTCTGTATTCATGAAACCAGTGTCCGTATTCANCTATGAGGCTTTGGTCTGTATTCATGAAACCAGTGTCCGTATTCACTAAACCGTTCTTATGAGGCTAGTATCTGTATTAATGAAACCAGTGTCCGTTTTCATAAAACCGTTCTCA
>NW_018471598.1:0-711 GCF_002113885.1 Mizuhopecten yessoensis
TTTAATTACAATATACTGTCCCGATAAAGATGATCTACGTTTTTTATGAAGGAATATGTAAGGAGATTATTAATTTTAGCAATCCTAGATGCATAATTTGTGGTGACTGTAATTTGGTTTCGGATCAGGAAAAAGACACAAACAATACACAACCCAAATGCCCGTAAAAGATGCCCGTAAAAGACTTCTTAAATTGATTGAAGAAACATATTTAATTTACTCATTGAGAATTGTTCATCGTACTTATAAAAGATATACATTGCGGAAGAAAAACCCTATAAAACAAGCTAAATTTGACATTTTAAACTATATTGAGAAGGTCACTATTTATGTTGGTTACAGATCAGACCATTCTATAGCATCACTAGAAATCAAATTAAATAACTTTGTGAAAGGGAGGGGCCTATGGAAATTTAATAACAGTCTTTTATATGATCAATAATATGACCAATTTATGGTCATAATATCTGTAATATAACTGATGAAGAATTAATAGTATGTGAAGATTACCAACGTTTTTTGGAAACATTGATAATGGAAATCAGGGGAATAACTATATCATATTCGTCGTTTATAAAAAAAGCGGGATAAAAGAAAAAACGTTTTAATATCTAATTTAAAAAAAACTAGAAGAAAATAGTGTATGGGCTACTTATATAGATAAATATAAACGTTAACAATGAGCTAGAGAAAATTAGAAAAATAAAAATG
>NW_018471599.1:0-711 GCF_002113885.1 Mizuhopecten yessoensis
AATAAATCTCCCTTGTGGTTTCTAACAAAGTAAGTATAGACTACAAAAAAAATATAAATGAGATGATACTATGCTAAATGCAGTATTATATTTGTTTTAAATGTCTCACTCATCTAGCACTTCCTTATTCAGAGAAAAAAATCTCACTATTTTTTACCAATACCAAAGACTTATTTCAACTGATCTCAATGTTGTGCACCGAAAAGTTTTGACATGTAGGCCATAGCATACCTTAATTAGTGTTAGAAAATGAGTTTATAACATTAATCTTTTTACTAGAAAAATATGTTTAATAGATCTATATGAATATTAGAACATTAATTTAGAATTTTAAACATATTTCTAATATTAATTAGGACCTATGCTCACTATGACTTGCCATTGTAATCACAGACTTAACTTTCACTTTCATTTCTAAAAAGTTAATGAGTGGAACTATTTAAAATGGCCGCCATCCTAAGCATTATCACGAAATTAGATTAGAGGGCTGTTATCTAAGTCTGTGGTATTATGTTGTGTATATCGTGTAATTACGGTTTTAAAATTAGACGGTAGAACGTGATACCCGGACAAAACATCACGACACCATATTGTTAGCGGTCAGGGAAGGGTACTACCAACCAATGACAGACAACACAGATAGCATTTATAGTGGATTTGATCATTAGGTCTCGTTTGTCTTGATTAAATGTATACAAACTACGAATCAGT
>NW_018471600.1:0-711 GCF_002113885.1 Mizuhopecten yessoensis
GCATGGATGTGCATGTGTGTGCGGGTATATGTACACGTAAGATTGCATAATGCATATATGTATACAAATGCAGTATGTTTGGAGCATGTATGTATGTATGTATGCTGTGGGTTTATTTTGTGTGTATTTGTTGTATGTACGTGTATATGTACTTGTGCATACATTTGGGTATATGCATGACGGCCGATTGCGTACTATCGCTAATATAAACCGAAGGTTTTGTTGTATGGAGACAGAAGCATAGGTGTGTATATGTGTATATATTTGAGGTATGTTTGACATTACTTGTATAATGTGTTGATATATGTTTAAAATATATACATTTTGTTTTGTATGTCTATGGAATGAAAAATAAAAAAGCATGTTAATTTTATGGTATAATAGTGAAGTGATGTTCACTTAACCGTCAAAAAAAAAGCTTAAAAAATGTTCTAGCCAGTTTGAACTTACTGAAGTTGCATCGACTTAATGAGATGAAGCACAACAGGAAAAGCCACATACAGATCTGTAAGAAACAAACATTAAAATATTTACTGTTAAATAAGGAAACGCCTGTAAGTATTTACTATTAAAAGTAAGAAATACAGAAGGCATTTACTGTTACATAAGTACTCGCCAGTAAGTAATTTACTAATTACTACTTTACGTGAGGACATTACATAGCATTTGCTGATAAGGAGGCGCCTGTAAGTATTAGCAGTTATATGAGAG
>NW_018471601.1:0-711 GCF_002113885.1 Mizuhopecten yessoensis
TTAATCATGTGTCCGTAGCACAAGTGCAAAAGTTCACAAGAAAACATGTGCTACATTTGAATGATTAAAGCTAAAATACATGCATAATAAAACTCACCCTTGCATAGCGCCTGTCCCGTGTTGAATGTGAAGGTCGATTGGCATTGATAACAATGAGGAGGAGCCAGATGCTACATACGGGTAGCTGATCAGAGAGTGAGTGACCGATGACCTACTTGCCGTTGTCTGTGAGTGACAATCATTAAATAGGTTTCGACATTCCTGACCTATCTTACTTTTAAATGCCTATCTCCAGATACGTCTCAGGATAAAATACTTTCCCTTGATAAATCACATAAACAAGCGTGCCATACGTCATTGCAGCTCACAGAGACGTTTACACTCAGAGACGTTAGTACTGTCAGCTTGAGTTTTATAATTCAAGAAATATGCTGTGGCATTATAAAACATTGGTGCAAAATTATATGACCAGATGTGCATTAGAAAGTATTGTATACTATTCATGACCCGACACCAATAGTATTTTTGTATAATTATTTCCTACTAGATATATAGTTACAATTCTTTTTGTCTACAGTACGGACTAACTTAGATAACATCTAATTCCGTGATACGATACGTATACACGAGGCTTGACCGACTCCGCCTACATTATTGATACACACATAATGCCAGCACGGAATTAGATTATCCAAGCCGAATTAGAGATAC
>NW_018471602.1:0-711 GCF_002113885.1 Mizuhopecten yessoensis
AAAACAACCCAACCAAACATGTATTACCTTACACTTACCGGTTAATAACATGTTGTAAACATCTGTGTAACACACTTTAATCAATAGTCATGATAGTTAAATATTCATATATAAATAGAGAAAAGCAAGCAAACGAAAATATCTGTTTCCTGTTACATGTCTGAAAAAGTAAGAATAAGAAATGTAATTCATTTTTTTCATTTTTTGCAGTGCTTCCTTCAAAATTGCAAAAGAAAAAGAAAAAAGTTTAAGGTAGGCACAAAATATAAGGTAGGTAACCGGAAAAAAACATTTGTTTCTTTGGCCTAAGAAAAGTATTCAAATCTAAAGCCAATTGATATAATTTATTTGGATGTTTATGTCATTCAATAACGTAACAAACCATAAAGATACATTTTATATAAAAAAATATTGATTTTATGTTTGTTTCCCTCTATGTCCGTCACTCTATTTCTGACGTTCTGAATTTCTCTCTCTCATGCTTCATACATCAGCGAACTGTCGTGGAATGATATAAACATAATGTATTGTTGTACCACGAAGTCTTGTGTACCCTATACACTATTTCCTCATGTTACAGTCCCATCACGTGCACGGTGCCGTCTCCGCACCCGATCCACACGTTCCCACACGTGTCTACATCCACCGCTGTAGGTTCCATCACTTCATGTTTCTGGTCCAGGAGACACACAGCTTGTTTGCCGTCTCTCG
>NW_018471603.1:0-711 GCF_002113885.1 Mizuhopecten yessoensis
ATAATACAAATACATCTAGGGGATCTGGATACTGGAAATTCAACACACACATTGCACATTTAAAACAACTAGGATGCCAATACAAGTACACGACAGCACACAGCTGTTTCGTCCTTCTAGGACTCACCGGTGATGCTAGCGGTCAAACAGTTGCAAATCCAATTTGGTCTAAACTACTGCTGAGACAGAAGGAGAGGTGCGTAGAAGCCATTAATTTATAAATTTTAAAAATAAAGGGAGTACTGGTTTATTTTGAAATGAATACTGAGTAAATTGTGTATATCAATAGCCGTGCCACTGTGGCTGAATAGGTATGACCGTGCACGTGGCTAACAAGGTGACGGTCAACCTCGGCCACTAAGAAATCATGACGGGGTTTCGCCACGGGTTGATACGTTCAGTCTCCAGACCAGTCATCATGCAACATGTCACAGGTCTGCTGTTTATCTAAATGCTAAAAAGAAAACGAAACGCATTGACGTTAGTATTCACCTGAGCGTTGCCTTGAGCTTCCATGATTTAACGTATGTATGCGATTCATTTCAGGTTTGCATACACCTTACATAAATATTGATTCAATCTTTTGTGGAATATCCGCAAAATATTACATTTCTTTCATTTAACATTTCAGTCAATATATTGAGTATCGATGCCATCTGAAGGTAGTTAAATACTTACATTTACCGTTTTTTGAACGACATCACAACTCAT
>NW_018471604.1:0-711 GCF_002113885.1 Mizuhopecten yessoensis
TTTATATATAAATATGTAATTGATACTTTCAGCTATAGAATGGTATTATTAAAAGTCAATTAAAATGAGTAAGTGATAGACAAGCAATGCCCTAATGCTATATCAAACAGAGGATTTGCTACAATCTTCATAATATGCAAGTCATTAATGCCCCATGTTCATTCCCCGTTGTTGTTACACGAAGAAGTTAAAAGCATAAATTCATGTTGCATCAGTACCGTATATATCCATTGGTTGGCGTGATAACAAAGTAAGGGATACAACAACAACAACAACAACACAATAGACAATAAAATGAGGAAATACAGCTAGAAGATTTTAAAATACTTGTAGTATATGTGTAAGATGTATTGCCATTGTTTTTAGTGTAAATCTTTCATCCCATCGAGTTTCAGACAAAAAGTCACTCACGACCTTAACCGTTCACATATCATCCATCGAAAAGAATCCAGATTCAACCACAGAGCACTTAAGCAATCAAACTTAGCATATTTTTGTTTTACTTTATTGCACCCATCAGTAGGAACAACACCTAAAGCTTAATGTATATTGTATAAACATCAATGTATATCTAACAATCAATTGAATCACATAATGGTTTAAGGACAATATCTCTTTTATCAATTATATCTATATATAACAAAATTTTAAGATTATTTGAATTAATTAAACGAGATGTTTATATATTTAAGAACACTATCAAGTATATAT
>NW_018471605.1:0-711 GCF_002113885.1 Mizuhopecten yessoensis
ATATCAATGTTATACATGCACTAACAAATAATACATGCCAGGGAGTCGCAAGTGTAAAGACTATCTTCATGAGGATTAACAGGTATTGCTTGTAGTGCTTTATATAAAACCAGTAAAACTATACATGATTTCTGAAAAATAATTTAATGATTTATGAATTATTCCTCTACATTTTGATGTCTTTGTTATTTGTCATAGTAAAACTGCAAATTTATACAATATATTGAATGATTTTACCCTACTCATCTTTCCAAGCTATTTAAGCTCTATTTGCAACACTGCAACAAACTACGCAAGAAACAATCCAAACAATTTAAGACTTCATTGGTGTCATAATGTGATTGATTACTGGTCTGTTCCCTTTTCCTACACAGTGTAGTAACAACTTACGTTATAATGCCTTAAAGATATAAAAAAAAATCATTTAATAACACCAAAGCAATGACAAATGTAAGACAATGGAAAGGACAAACAAAAAAATGAATTCTGACATGCTGTCACTGTACTTTACCACTAATCTTTATCCATGAAACTATTGAATGATCCATAATCCATTCATCTCGTTTCCTATCCAATTGATCCGGAATTTTATCACATTGATCCGGAATCTTATCCCATTGATCCACAATCCTATCCCGTTGATCCGGTATTATAAAATGGTTAGATAAAAAATATGATCTAGTCATCTAGTACCCTATCCCATCAATCCAG
>NW_018471606.1:0-711 GCF_002113885.1 Mizuhopecten yessoensis
CCGTATGTCAATGAGCTTGTCTTGGTAAACACTTGTCCGACGGACACATGTCAACGGGGATCGCAGTGGTTAGGTAAATAACACGTCATCTTTACATATTTACTCTGTCTACCATCAAACTCATTTCACTTCCGTAAAACAAATGATAATCCTGAGGTCACTCCATTTGCTTTCAACTGACCTTTGACATGAAACGTTCTCATATGTCAAATCACCTATTATTTCAACTGTAAATTGAAAGGTCAAAACACAGGATAATGACCATGTCGATTAAAGCCGAAGGGTCAAAGGTGAGCACGTGAGTAAACAAAATACTCTCAATGCTACGAAAGCTTTGATTCTATTGTATAGTGCCAAGTGGTACATATCGACAGGATTTTGTTTGTTTATATTTTTGTTTCACAACTTAATAACATCAATGGTTATTTAATGTCGTGCCTCCATGTGTGCAATTCATGCGTGCATGTGTGTATATGTGTATTTGTGTATGTGTGGCGGCTGCAGTATACTGGTGTATTGGTGTACTTGCCTCCCTGCGATAGCGCGGATCTGATACCGAGTTTACGGTGCTACCTTTCTGATATACCATATGTAGAGGCACGGTAGTCTAGTGATAGGACGCTCGTGACCGAAGGATTGCGGGTTCGAGTCACGGCACAGCACTGCGTTGTATCTTTGAACAATATACTTTACTCCGCTTGTTCCAGTCTA
>NW_018471607.1:0-711 GCF_002113885.1 Mizuhopecten yessoensis
ACTATTATTATTATAATCTGAATAATCAAGTTATTTAATAGGGGAGATTACTCATTTTGTCAAAAGGTGATTTTGAGAAATGACCTAGTGAATTTTTCTTAAAATTTATTTTTAAGGTTCAAAATGTTTTTCATACAAAGGCAACTTTGCACAGATACTGTTAATACTAAAACGGGTAAAGATTTACTGGTAAATCGGTGTTAAAAGTTGTTCCTAAATGTTCATTTCGTACCAGTCAATGAAACATCAGGTTATGGTATAATGAATCTAAATTTACCATTCTTAGGAAAATGTACAGAAATCTTTGAAATGAGCACACCACTAGAACAGATTACATATACCATATGTATGTAATCTAATATTTTTTGGGTAATTTTAAACAAGTACTGTTCAAGTCTGTAACACTTTTTCTGTGTAACCTCTCTTAAAAATTGTTTTCTTATAAAAAAAAAAGTTTTGCCTGTCTGTCTTACCTATCCTAATTTCATGTGAGCAGAAAAAAGATATTTTTACTCCCTAAGGATTACCAGGACTGTATCGTGCTACATTAAAAATTCTTAGCTGTAAGAAACAAACGGTGTGTGAACGATGTGTGCAAGAAACTACTTGCGAATGATAAAAAATTGGACGATCATTGCTTGCGCACATTTATGTGGACAATGGACTAACGTTGTGCGATAACAATCATGGTTGGTGTAAATTGAGGAATGC
>NW_018471608.1:0-711 GCF_002113885.1 Mizuhopecten yessoensis
TAGGGAACACTGTCCATCACAGTGCATACCTTTAAGCCTATTATTGTAATTTTATTTACATTCTTTCAAGGTGTTGAGTATTCAAATCACGCCTAACAAAGTGTTTTTGAATTTTTAGGGTCCCACATCAAAGCTACGAGTCCCTATAATATCAGAATTCCAAAAGTAAATGTCAAGGTCACTGTTACTAAAAAAACACCAAAAAAAACAAGGGATATACTGTAATGCCCTTTCTGAACTGCTAGTGTTGATTTAGGTAGAAAATGATATTTAGTGGATATTCTATGTGAATGACAATATCACAGTGATCCCTGATCCTAAAATCCAAGATGGCTCAAATTCTGTCATGCATGGTACATCTGAGCGGCTAAAACATACACGGTTATAAGCTTTGTTCTATTGGTATAGTTTTGTTCGCACTTGGTGGTAATTGGTACCTACATGGGAAATAAGGACTTATTGTCTGGACTCCATATTCTAAGATGGCTGCCCTTGCTTCTGATTGGCTGAGACACTTTGGGTGAAACTTGCTGTTTGTCTGATTTTGTTCATTCTAACTAGTAGATGGTATCTTTAGGATTACATGTGTGTAACATCTTATAACCTATCATCCATAATCCAAGATGTTTGCTGTGGCTTCTGATTGGTCATTATGAGTGATAAGCTCTTTAAGGTCATAGGAGTGTATTGATAAACGGAAATAGGAAGTGC
>NW_018471609.1:0-711 GCF_002113885.1 Mizuhopecten yessoensis
TTACGTAGTTGATAATGACATGACCTGAAGCCAACGTCCAGTGTGATCAGTTTCATCTTTTGGGAAAGCCAGTGATAAAAATAACTACGACCGAAATAGCGCAATGTCTGGGCATTTGTGTGAGAATTCCGAAGTAAACATTGTACAGCGCTACGCTGTCAACCGACAACACGGTGTCCGTTATGAGTCTGACTTCGCACATAACTGATTCTTGAATTTACACAATACATCGCAAATAAGAATTATAAATATCATACTATATACCTCTAATCAGATATTTCCTTTAACATTTAGATTTGAATAAGAACGAACAGGTTCAATTAGAGCATGCACACACTAATTAGAGGGTGTTGAAGGGAGAATTTCAAACCACAGAAAGTATGATATCAATGGGTTTTAAATGTAAAATAAATCACTTAATTATAACGATGTTTAAGATGCTGTTGGAAGATGATTTTGATTCATAATAATTGCATATACTTATATTCAGAGAGGCTAGGTTAAAAAAAGCAAGAATTTGCCTTCTCTCCTCGGCTGGAAAGACATTTTTGTTTAATTGCTAGAAATTCGTCAACAGCTGCCGCTAAAACGTACGGCTGTATACATGTACAGTTAAGGATTTCTCAATTACTGATTAAAAATGCCAAGAAAACATTGTCTCTTGTTAATTTCTCGACATGAATTGTTCATAGGGAGTATCAAACTATATAA
>NW_018471610.1:0-711 GCF_002113885.1 Mizuhopecten yessoensis
CGTTAATAACATGTCAGTTGTATTTGATTGTCAGAGTTGATTGAGATATTACTATTTAACCATTTTAACATGTTGGTATTCGTAGTACAAGACCCACTTAAAAGTAGCTTGTGTATAGTTATAGGACGTGGGTGAACCAATATTAGGGTTGACATATCAAAATAGACAAACAATACCTCTTCTCAAAGAATTATACCAGTGCACTAAAAGTGTTATGAACCCTTCACTTTGGTATGATATGGACTCTAGCTACTATGCATGAAGGCACTTTGCATTTTTGACATGTTGAACCGTCATGTCAACACCTTTTGTTATATATCCCTTCCCCATACACTAGTTTTATCACCCGTACATAATACCCCCTAGCACGTGTAAACCTTCCCGTATCTTAATCTAGATCTTAATTGTGAAGAACACGTAACAAGAACGATTTCCATTTTATCATATCACTTGTTCCAATTTGATGGGAGAGTTAACCCTATAGCAGATTGTCAACCCGTTTATTACGGTGCAAATATTAAAACTTGATTAAAGATTGAGTGGCAGCAGATATTTACGGGATGCATTCCTCGCAAATTAAAACTAACAGATATCAGATTAATATACAAGTGTCTGACACAAGTACGCCGTATATATATTACGAAATAATCTGGTCGATTATTTGAAACATAGTTTAACTATTGAATTGAGGAGATCAGATAATAAATGATA
>NW_018471611.1:0-711 GCF_002113885.1 Mizuhopecten yessoensis
AATGATTCTAAACATTAATTTTACTATGTTTCCATTGTACATGCCAGTAATGCTTAAAATGTTAACCATTAAAGAAACCTAAAACTCAACTATACTCAAAAACAATCCCCTGTGTGATACCACGGAATTGGATTAGTTCTAAGACCGTACACGTGGCGATAGCAACGAGATTCGTCAATTTATATTGAGAGCCACCTTTGGCGTGAGGACTACAACACAGAAGACAGAACTTTGCTTTGTCCTTTTGAAATGCGTAATAAACTTCAGTATCTCATTCAATCTTTCCATTTCACCTCTTGACACACGAATCAGTTGCTCATAGTTACCATACAAAGGGACGTTTTATATACTGGACATGTTTGTATCAATTATAAGAAATTGAGGATATATTTTATTTCCTTTCAAAATATCAAAATAAGAAAGGAAAAATAAAACTATTATGTTAGAAAAGAATTTTTTAAAGAAATGTCGTCATTCGTCAGATACTGACGTTGTATAGGAAGTTGAATTAATTCAAGGAAGGAGGCGTTAGTGACATCGATACCGCCCAACCCTACCCCCACAAACTTTTGGATTTTTACGGTACTAGGGATCTGAAGCTCATATGAAGTCAATTTATATACATACACACATCATCTTCATTTTTAACCCACCTGGCAGTGAGCTTATGCCGTGGCGCAGCGTCGTCCGTCGTCTACTTTTTCTTTAAAA
>NW_018471612.1:0-711 GCF_002113885.1 Mizuhopecten yessoensis
TGGAATAGTTCATTATGAAATTTCAGGGGTGAATGAGTTAAACACCTCACTACAACACTGATTCAACACTTTCAAGTTGAGAAAGATAGGGGATAAAGCATGCTGGTATATATACTTGCAATAATGGCAGCCAATGCTGTTCAGAACGTCTATATAGCCAACTTAACCCTTTTTACAAAAAAGTTTTGACTGAATAATAGCTAGGATGTCGCCACCAAGAATTGAGCCCAAGACCAGCAATGTTATGTTTAAATAGTCGTGTCCATGTTGAATGAGTCAGCAATTAGCAAGTCAGAGGTGATATTCACATTTTGGAAGTATTACATTTACATACTACTTGTCTTCAATAAATTGATTGTGTATTCCACACCTTATTTTTAAACTGTGAATGTATCTCGTTTCTTTTTAAAAAAGCCTTCTTCCCTCCCCAATTGCAAGAATCAAATAAGAGTAAGACACGTAAATGTATGTAAAATAATGCGTTAATATGAATATCTCTGATCTGACTATTCTGCGTGATTAAACAATCTTAATTGAAAAGAAATTGAGGAAGGTGTATCGTTGCTAATTTAGGCCAAAAAAAAATATGACTGTTTAGGGTTGCATTGGCAAAAAAACTAGGGTAGGTAGGTCGATTTTTTTTTATTTTTTTTGTATTTTTACGATCCATGTGGTCATGTGATTATGACCCTACTATTGTATGTAAAACAA
>NW_018471613.1:0-712 GCF_002113885.1 Mizuhopecten yessoensis
ACGACCCCATCACGTCTATGGCGTCTATGAACGCAGTGGGGTCGCAGTGGGGTCGCCGCTGATCGCCTTATGGACGCCGCAGTGACGCCGTGTAAACTCAATAGAAACTCCAAGGACGCAGTAAGAACGCGGTAAGGTCGTGTTGGGGACGCCGTGTACATACACAGATCGCAGAGCACAGAACTCCGGTGTGACGGCTGACTCGAAATCTGGATTTATTTTAGAAAAATCATTGGCGTTCTCAATGCGACCATCGGCGTTCTCCAAAATATGACAGTTTAGGACGCGGTAAGGACGCCAGTCCGGTGTGACGGCAGTATAATCTTTTGTTTTTTAAATTAAGAACAAAACAACATAAACTAGATTTGATCAAATCACGTGATTTCCATAAAAAAATGATGTAAGACATGTTCGCAAACTGACGGATTTCAGTTTTTGCCATTAAAAAAAACAACTTAAGAAATGTTTATATCACAGTAGAAGTAGAACAAATAGGATAAATTATTGTGCATTTAACAGGGAGCTATTTAACAACTTTTTCACCAAGAAACATTTTCATGGGAAAAAAATCACAAGTCTCCATCTTGACGAAAACGGCCGCATGCAATAAAAAAATGTATAATGAGCTACCTTGGTTAATTGCTTGCATTTAAGTGTTTGTTATTTAACTTATATTTGTTTCGTATTTTAATATCCCAACACTGAACATTTG
>NW_018471614.1:0-712 GCF_002113885.1 Mizuhopecten yessoensis
GTAATTATCGGTATACTCCGCTCACACCTCCTTACCGTAATTATCAGGATAACTCGATCACAGATCCTTACCGTAATTATCGGTATACTCCGCTCACATATCCTTACCGTAATTATCGGTATACTCCGNCATACTTACTGCAATTATCGGTATAACTCGATCACAGATACTTACCGTAATTATCGTTATAACTCGATCACAGATCCTTACCGTAATTATCGCTATACTCCGCTCACATATCCCTACCGTAATTATCGGTATACTCCGATCACAGATTCTTACCGTAATTATCGGTATAACTCGATCACAGATACTTACCGTAATTATCGTTATAACTCGATCACAGATCCTTACCGTAATAATCGCTATACTCCGCTCACATATCCCTACCGTAATTATCGGTATTCTCCGATCACAGATTCTTACCGTAGTTATTGGTATACTTCGATCACAGAACCATACCGTGCTCATTGGTAAACTCTGGTTAAAGATAGCCTTGCCGTAGTACCTTAATTATCGGTGAACTCCGATAACAGATCCTTCCCGTAGTTATAGGTATACTCCAATCACAGAACCTGACCGTAATTATCGGTATACTCCAATCACACATCCTTACCGTAATTATCGGTATGCTCTGACCACAGATCCTTACCGCAATTATCGGTATACTCCGATAACAGATCCTTCCCGTAATTATAGGTTTAATCCGATC
>NW_018471615.1:0-712 GCF_002113885.1 Mizuhopecten yessoensis
ACATGAGGAGGCCGTCACGTTATATGACGAGGCCGTCACATTACACGAGGAGGCCATCACATTACACGAGGAGGCCGTCACATTGCATGAGGAGGCCGTCCCATTACATGACGAGGCCGTCACATTACATTAGGAAGCCGTCACATTACATGGCGAGGCCCTCACATTACATGAGGAGGCCGTCCCATTACATGACGAGGCTGTCACATTACATGAGGAGGCCGTCACATTACATGAGGAAGCCGTCACATTACATGAGGAGGCCGTCACTTTACACGATAGGTAACATTACATGAGGAGGCCGTCACATTACATGAGGAGGCCGTCACATTACATGAGGAGGCCGTCACATTACATGAGGAAGCCGTCACATTACATGAGGAGGCCGTCACTTTACACGATGGGTAACATTACATGAGGAGGCCGTCACATTACATGAGGAGGTCGTCACATTACATGAGGAGGCCGTCAAATTACATGAGGAGGCCGTCACATTACATGACGAGGCCGTCACATTACATGAGGAGGCCGTCAGAGGCCGCCGTCGCATTACATGATGAGACCGTCACATTACATGACGTGGCCGTCACATTACATGAGGAGGCCTTCACATTACATGAGGAGACGGTCACATAACATGGGGAAGCCGTCAGGTTACAAGAGGAGACCGTCACGTTACATGACGAGGCCGTCACATTACATGACGAGGCCG
>NW_018471616.1:0-712 GCF_002113885.1 Mizuhopecten yessoensis
ATCATGTGTGGCATAGTCAGTGGCGTGCACTTCTGACAAATCGCCGACACAGAGCTGCAACCCAGCATACCCAGGACTACGGGTTGAAGAAGAATTCTTCCCTAAAACCCGAGACTGGGCGGTGGTCAGAGCTGAAGACACAATGGTGCCTTCTGGCAGAGAGCGGTCCGACCGAGCGGACACCCGAGGAGCCACCAAAGAACCCAAAAGGGTGGTGGACTCGGGGACAGATGACGCCGAAGGTGGTGGGCAAACCTCCTCCCCAAGAACAGAACAACAGAACTACTAACACGTCTCCGCGAGGGAGAGACCAAACCCCAAGGATTCCACGACGGAAATGCCATGGGGTTAAACCCATATCCCGGAGGATAGGGGAAAGGTCCCGCGGGTTGGGAGTGACCCCAGAACTGGCCAAACTGGCCTGCCTGAGCCTGGGGCTGGCCAACTTGCCCAAAGGACGAAGGTTGACCGCCACTCCCTCCAGGTGGAAACCAGGGCATGTACGGGCTAAGCCCGTAACTGCCGGGATGCTGCCGCAACCCAAAACCATCCGCAGGCTGGTAAGGGCGGCTCAAGGATGGTTGCCCGCAGGCACCCGTATACCCTAAGCCAGGGGAAAACGGAGGCCGGAAACCGGCCCCCTGTCTAGCACACCCCACCCCTGGAAGGAAACCCCCCAGGTTCCCAGAAGAATGAAACTCGGGACCGGACC
>NW_018471617.1:0-712 GCF_002113885.1 Mizuhopecten yessoensis
AGTACACTACAGTGTTTACTATAGTACACTGCAGTGTTAACTCTACTACATTACAGTGTTAACTCTAGTACACTACAGTGTTAACTCTAGGACATTACAGTGTTAACTCTTGTACACTACAGTGTTAACTCTAGTACACTACAGATTTAACTCTAGNCAACTCTAGTACACTACAGTGTTAACTCTAGTACCCTACAGTGTTAACTCTAGTACACTACAGTGTTAACTTTAGTATACTACAGTGTTGACTCTAGTACACTACAGTGTATACCCTTTTTGCCACTTCAATAGTCTTTTGTTTATGTGTTATTTCTTAATTGTCACCCGAGCCGAAAATATATTATTAATATTTAATAATGTGTTGGTCGTTTATATCATATTGATATCACATCAATAACAGGTAATAAACTATACATTATTATTAAATGTTTCACGTAATGATGATCATTGCGTACCCTAAATGGTGTATGTCAAACAGTCATTGACAGATATGAACAAAATTTGTTTAGCCTTTTATAAATTTTGCTTACTGTCAACTTTATCAAAACGTTCCTCGTAGCAAAGACATTAACCGGTATCTTTACATTTGTTAGATGACTAAATTTTATTCAATGACATGCGATGAAGGAACTTTGGATATTTTTTTCTGCGGCTTCCGGTGTGTTTTAGTTCAGATATATTTGGAAACAATATGTAAGGTTTCATTAAGTCT
>NW_018471618.1:0-712 GCF_002113885.1 Mizuhopecten yessoensis
TGTTATTATCCCCCTCTAACGTTAAGTTCTGGTTACCCCGGCCCTTTTATTATCCCCCTCTAACGGAAAGTTCTGGTTACCCCGGCCCTGTTATTATTCCCCTCTGACGTAAAGTTCTGGTTACTCCGGTCCTGTTATTATCCCCCTCTAACGTAAAGTTCTGGTTACTACGGTCCTGTTATTATCCCCCTCTAACGTGAAGCTCTGGTTACTCCGGCCCTGTTATTATCCCCCTCTAACGTAAAGTTCTGGTTACTCCGGTCCTGTTATTATCCCCCTCGAACGTAAAGTTCTGGTTACTACGGTCCTGTTATTATCCCACTCTAACGTAAAGTTCTGGTTACCCCGGTCCTGTTATTATCCCACTCTAACGTAAAGTTCTGGTTACCCCGGCCCTGTTATTATCCCCCTCTAACGTAAAGTTCTTGTTAGTCCGGTCCTGTTATTATTCCCCTCTAGCATAAAGTTCTGGTTACCCCGGCCCTGTTATTATCCCCCTCTAACGTTAAGTTCTGGTTCCCCCGGTCCTGTTATTATCCCCCTCTAGCATAAAGTTCTGGTTACCCCGGCCCTGTTATTATTCCCCTCTAACGTAAAGTTCTGGTTACTCCGGTCCTGTTATTATCCTCCTCTAACGTTAAGTTCTTGTTACTCTGGCCATGCTACAGTATTATCCCCCTCTAACGTAAAGTTCTGGTTACCCCGGCCCTGT
>NW_018471619.1:0-374 GCF_002113885.1 Mizuhopecten yessoensis
ACTTGGTAGCCCTTGATTCCAGGATGCTACTGGCCAAATATCATCCTCAGCCTTTTAGTTACTGAAAAGAAGTTGTCTACAGGTTTTTAACATGTTTGAACCCTGTGACCTTGAAAATAGATGAAGGTCATTCGTTTGAACAAACTTGGTAGCCCTTCATCCCAGCATGTTACTGGCCAAAAAACATTATCCTTTCCCTCTTGGGTATTCAGAAGAAGTTGTTTTAAAGGGTTTAAACATATTTGATCCCTGTGACCTTGGAAATGGGAGAAGGTCATTTGTTTGAACAAACTTGGTAGCCCTTCATCCAAGCATATCACTGTCTAAATATCATCACCCTAGGCCTCTTGGTTCTTCAGAAGAAGTCGTTCAAA
>NW_018471619.1:482-712 GCF_002113885.1 Mizuhopecten yessoensis
AGAAGAAGTTGTTTTAAAGGTTTTAAACATATTTGACCCCTGTGACCTTGGAAATGGGAGAAGGTCATTTGTTTGAACAAACTTGGTAGCCCTTCATCCCAGCATGTTACTGGCCAAATATCATCACCCTAGGCCTCTTGGTTTTTCAGAAGAGGTCGTTCAAAGATTTTAACATATTTGACCCCTGCAGAGCTGCCAACCTTAGAGATTAAGAAATAGTAATCTGCGAT
>NW_018471620.1:0-712 GCF_002113885.1 Mizuhopecten yessoensis
TATTTTATTAAGGTCAACACCAAAGTGAATTCCTAACAGATTAAACAGTGTTGACCCCATGATACAGCGAGATTATTGACTAATTTTTCTGTACTGTACTTTTTACTCCCTATCCATATTACTTTTTTTTGTGTGTAGTTCAATTTAAGTCCCGATATTTCCCAGAAATAATTGAGCTCTTATACAGCATATCTAAGTGATATTACAGTGCCATCTGGAATAAGAGAAGTGTCGTCAGTAAATTGTGATATCAGATGTTCTGTAGCGTTGATTTTGATGCCTTTTATATGTTTATTTAATTTTAATTTTATTGCTAATATTTCTGCACAAAGAAGGAAAACATATGGTGATAACGGGTATCTTTGTCGCCAACCTCTTCCTTATTTTAGGGGTTTAGATAAGTTTCCATCTTGGTTCACTTAAGAAGAGATATTATTTGTAGAGGTTCTTATCCACTGCTTTATTGAGAAATTCTAAAACTTGATTAATAACTTACCATTATGCAGAATCAAAAGCTTTTTCGAAGTCAATTAAAAGTAGCATGCCTGGCATGTCTTGTTCCTCTGTATAATCCATTACATCATAAGTTAATCCAGTATTGTCAGCTATAAATCTACCCGAAATGAAACCTGTTTGATCACTATATATAAGTTTAGCTAGACCTGATTTAAGTCTTTCTGCAATACATCCTGAAGCTATTTTATAAATCACA
>NW_018471621.1:0-712 GCF_002113885.1 Mizuhopecten yessoensis
GACTACCACTGTTTTCTTAAAAAGATCAACAACTGAAACCCGAATTAATAGTTACAATCCATCTTGTCTCAGAGCATGGTGCGCAAATATGGATTTGCAATTTGTCTTGGATGTGTATGCTTGCGCATCTTACATTGCAGCTTATGTCACAAAGTCTCATAGAGGTATGAGTGAACTACTGAGAAATGCTGCATCAGAAGCACGGAAAGGGAATTATGAACTCAATCAACAAGTGCGTATGATAGGTAACAAATTCCTAAATGCTGTAGAAATCAGTGCTCAAGAAGCAAGCTACATATGCGTTGGATTACCTATGAGAAAATCATCCAGAAAAGTGATATTTATTAACACGTCACCTCCTTCTGAGAGAGTGTCTCTTCTCAAACCATCTCATGAACTAGAAAAACTTGATGATGATGATGAAGATATAGAATGTTCGAACCTCTTGACTAGGTATGCAAACAGGCCAAACAACATGGAAAACATTTCACTTGCGAACTTTACTGCTAATTATAATCAAACCAGGAAATACCAAGTCCGACGCACAAGACTTTCTACAATGCATACCACTGATGGTCTACTGCCTGAACACAACAACTCTGACAATGAGGATACACTCTCTGATGAAGAGACGAGCAACATACAGTATTCAAAAGTGAAAAAAACACGAGTTATTTGATATGTCCATTTCAATCCCGATGTGCAAGAAGAA
>NW_018471622.1:0-712 GCF_002113885.1 Mizuhopecten yessoensis
AAAGTAAAAAAGGTAATTTATCTTCGAAATATACAATAAAAATACATTATAATTCGACTCCAAACAGACTTCCTCACAGAAGTGGTCGAAACATAATTCATAGATTCCGCCCCCTCATTCACACACACACAACACTTATACCTCCCACACCCAATCCCTGTCATCACAACTCGAAACATCAAGGTTGTGTATGAAATTGTCTGAGGAGAATACATTTTATTGATGCAAATTAGGTGACACTTGGGAAAACTGAAACCGTTTAAAGCATAGTCTCAACGCTGATATTTTATATCGGCTCTATGGAAAATCAAACATTAAAGATTCAATACTAATTTGCTAATGTAGACATATTTCATTACATGTAACAAGTGTAGATAAGGCAAGTGATTTGTGTTTTCACTGCTGAAGTTCTCAGCTATATTCCATGTTTAAATTTGGATTTCTCTGGAAGGACGACATTTATGCATATGTTCACGGAAAAGACGTTAATATACTGAAATGATAAAGAAACGCAGGGTAACAAATATACAGCAACTATTTACTTATTAACTTAAAATTTTGGAACCCGTTCAAACAAATATCTTGGTCACTGTGCACTTGTACATCGTTGTCTGAAGTTACTCAACCGTGTCATGTTCCGTGTTGAAATACAATAATACGTTCAGAATAATGATGACAAATTCGTCGACACATCTTGCAATACCGCTGGTAC
>NW_018471623.1:0-712 GCF_002113885.1 Mizuhopecten yessoensis
CCAACTTTCAATCCTACCTGGCTTGCTGTTACGCAGCGGACTGCATGGCATATTTTGTACAAATCATTAAAATGATTCTGCAACAGCATATGTTTTGATAAACAGTGACTGGCAATATCAAACTTTGCAAGAATTGATCATCAAAATTCAAAGCTCACCATGGCCTTTTATTTTGATCACCATAAACTGTTTCAACTCTTTGAACCAGAACAGAAAGCACAGGCACACATGGAGACTGAAGCTGACTTCTGGATTATATATTGCACATGTAAATAAAGGGGTCGAAATGTTATTTATGGAATAAATCTGTGTCATAAACACAGTCTGGTAAACATAAATCATACATTTAATAACTGCGTACCTTTTCTATCACTGTTGCATTTATGGATGATAGTCCGTCCAACAAATTTAACTCGTCGTCTCCTTGATGCGCGAACACATGGACACATGAACCTGAAAATGTGTTATGTAATGCATCAATTTCTCCATAGCTTTATAGCATATTAAAAGTTTTAAAATCATGCCAAATTGTTTATAACAATTCATTGATTTTAAAACATATAAATTGTAAGAAAATGCTGACCCAATGACAAAATGCAAAATTTCAATGTGAAATGAAATATTTTGATTCAGTCAGTTAGTGTTTTTTGTACAAATTACATATGTTCATACTTTACTTTATACTTTACTAAAGTGCCGTGTGTGATTAATC
>NW_018471624.1:0-712 GCF_002113885.1 Mizuhopecten yessoensis
TTTTCATGAAAGAATCAATAATAATTCACTCAATTTAATAAATTTTCAACCTGACAACATTGTTACATTGAAATATTTTGATCCTAATTAAGCCTGTTGACAATCAAATGGCAACATTATAACATTTCAAATTTGGCTATTTCTCTTGGCAACCAAAGTGATAAGTTTGTTTCATTCAAATTCTGTAATTTCCAGTAAACACCCAAAGTGACGGCCGTTATAATTATTGCTGGTTTGCATGTAATTGACTTAACTGTTTTTATGTTTGGGAAGTTGGGAGGTGACTTTAACTGTAGTGGTATCACTTATCAATGCTATATGTTAAGAATCGAGAACAGACACCAGAGTGATACAGATAGACCATTGTTAACTTGCTGAGTTAGGAAATATCAAGTAAAATTCACGGTTTCATTATTCCATACACACGTAAAACAGGTACATATACCCATAAACAACTATTAATTATATTTCTGTCATTTGTTTCACAGTTGTGACCAGAAAGTAATTAGTATTTGAACAATTTTCTCCCAATTATCATGCAAATTGAAAGGCCCATTCTCTCAATAACTAATTAAAACATTGGCTAGGTTCTATCCTCCCCTTAACATGTCGGTGTAGAACTGCTGGGGTTCTATCCGCACTGCAATTAATATAACGGACTTCTAGGACCATCCTCAACATATTTACATAGACAATGATATACCATCCTCAA
>NW_018471625.1:0-712 GCF_002113885.1 Mizuhopecten yessoensis
TTAGGCAGTTACTTTTTTAACAAATTGATAACTTTTAACAAACATGTATATAATCTTATAAAAAATCATAATTGATGTATCAAGGTTACCAATTAATTGACTTCACAGACAACCGTACCATCTAATAAATACACACATAACCAAACATTCTGTGCTTCCTTTATTGGTTGATATATGCAGTTCAAAATGCAAAGAGTTGTACATTTCTAACTTTGCCCTGCAGTCATGTGGGGTGTTCATAATTAAATCCTGGTATGTATATGACATTATGTAAGATATCATAAGATAGTGTTTGTATCTTTCATAGTCAATTTACTTTCAGTGAAGCTGACAGTTACATTAAAACTGTACTTGTAAAGGAATGCATGGCAGTGACCGTTGAAGTGGTGAAGAAGATGTCATATTTGAATGCAGACAAGGATTGCAGTCAAACATCTGCCACCTCAATGAGGAAAGTTTTCCAAAAAAAAATAGGGAAGAAGTAATTCAATTTATTTTCTCTTAGTCTTTTTACATCTACCCATCCACCATATTTTTCACTTTGATGGTTTTGATTTGGTTATCTATTCTTATGTTATATTTTGAACGTGTTGGGCACCATAGCACATGGTTTTACATATTTCTTCAACAGCAGCTAGCGCTTGGTTTAAAATAATTCCCTTTTTGGCTAGGGAAAACATCCTTAGCCTTTCCTTATACATGTATTTTAAAT
>NW_018471626.1:0-712 GCF_002113885.1 Mizuhopecten yessoensis
ATGTATCATCTGAAGTGTTCAATACATATAATTGAAGCTGTATAGCTAAAATGTATGAGCATTGTACTTGTAGCTACGACGTATTATCGGTTGCGCTACGATGTTGAGTCATGTACAATGATGTTTTGAATGCTCGTCGTTCCCATTAGTGAACGTGAACAAGAAGAAAACCTGATTCCTGTAAACCTTTGTCTTATCATAAATGAATTAGAGATAGTATTTTACCTGGTTTTTCTCCTTTCTTTCGTCGTATAGCTGCAAAATAGGAAAATACATAATGTAAATAATGTTTGAAATAAAATACTGGTACTTAGATACTGAAAAGCACTTAATTATTGTACATCTATCATGCAAGTTGAGCGCATGCTTTTTACTCAAATGTATCAAAAGGATGAAGTTCACAGGAGGAATAATCAAAAATACTTTTCCAAAAATCACCAGCGGTTTCTAGTATGTGCATTAAAAAAAGTATCTGATGATTTTGTTTGTGTCAAAAATAAATAGTATTTACACATTTGAGCTATATATTTAAATAAGTCTAAATTATTTTTTTAATATTCCTAAAAAACACAGGATAGAGAATTATTCCCCTGTGTTTCGATGGACTATCACTATTCTATTGGGGACTCGCCGTACACCAGTTCTTAATATACTGAATCATCGCAAGTGTTATTAAAGACATGTTATTTACCTGGTCCTCAATTCACAGTTA
>NW_018471627.1:0-712 GCF_002113885.1 Mizuhopecten yessoensis
GGACAAGCTGGAAGCAGAATGCAGCCGGACAACCTTGTACAAATAAGGGTTGAAAACCAGCAGATCCATTCCATACTGTTCACTGTTTTCATCAGTTGAATAAATGCTAACTAACGTTAGAACTATATTGTAGTATTGTTTCGTAAAAACAGCTTTCTTAAACCTACGTACATAGCATTAAAATTTAATAAAAATGTAATTAATCTTCGGTGTCACCACTGTCACAGTATTTACGAGAAGACAGTCTAATTGATTCATATTTGTAAACTTATACAGTGAACAATTGGGAGATGAGTTTTTTCTTTAAATATGTGATATGTCACACTTTCTACTAATAATTATATATAATGTTAGTTTGAAATCAGTTATACCATTCTCCCATTCTAAGTAGTTTCCCCCGAAAAAATGATCCCTTTATTTCGATTTTCTAACATTTCTTGATATCATGCATGTAAAATGAAGTTGTCAATTGTCTATATCCCATTTTTCAAGGAAAACAACAGACCAATTATTTTCCCGAACCTACAGGTGTTATAATAACAGAAGATATCCTCATCGTCCATGGCATTAACTTCGGCCGAAATCATGTAGTAGTATAGGTTACGTAACTCTATCTATCTATATGTTATACTCCACAGAAACCAAAATGGCTATTATGGATGGCGGTTCGGGCCAAAAACGATATACAGTAACGCGTTAGAAGTGACTTTTA
>NW_018471628.1:0-712 GCF_002113885.1 Mizuhopecten yessoensis
TAAATAATCATCATCAACCATTATTTGTGTTGAAATCGTGTGTTGTAAGTTTATCAATCAGAACCTACGGAAATCATAACATTCGAATCAAGGTATTGATTACCGAATCAATTGCGACATGTAAATAGCATAGCTTGGGGATGCAACTATCAAGAAAGGGAAAGTTCACGATCACAAAATTAAAATCGTTCCACTTCTCATACAGCTTATTAGTAAGTCGTTCCTGTTGGTAAAACTGCAAGTAAAACCCAAAACCCGAGGCTGCTAAAGAAGAAAAGTCTGAAGTGTCCATGGTTAAATGTCAGGAGTGTGATACCAGCAAGCACTGGTAATCTTTTTAAAAATCAGCCTTATATGAAAACAAAAGCGGGTCGGTCAGAAGAGGGGAAACGTTTGTTCACATAGGAATACCTGCAGTCTGCTGGATAATCTTGTCATCGATCACAACAAAGATAATGTCAGCTAGGAACTTAGGCATTCTCACAATGTCATCCTCAGTTTAATGTCAATTTCATTTGGGTCTTTGTTGTGCTATACATATAATATGCTCCAAAACAGTTGTCAACCATGTTTCATGTCGACCTGTACCTAGGAACAAAATATCTGTACAAAAAGAGGACGAAGACGTTCTTTTTAGTTTTGTTTAGATAGTGTCTCTTGGAAATAGGGGAAAGTTAAATTTTAGATAGAGGAAATATTTTTGAGTGAATAT
>NW_018471629.1:0-712 GCF_002113885.1 Mizuhopecten yessoensis
TCCCGTCGATGTATTCCGCATTGTCGGCCTACTCAGCAGTATTCTTGGCGGTGAGTTTGACATTTGGTGGCGTTGCCATCTTTGCGTCAGTATTGCACTATCATTATCACTCGGTCTTTCCGTTATACCGGTCCCCAGGAGGCAAATGTATAGAAGAAACAGACAGATGTATAGTATAAATAGTTTTCAGGAGAGTTCATCGAAGGATTATCAAAGAAAGACCGTCTCATTCTTTTTCTGCTTTTTTCGGTCTTTAAAGACATGCCTCACTGACTGTGCTATCAAGACTAACCTTAATATTCATAAAAAGTCCGATGGTCTATTAAAACAATACGTAGCAACTTCTTGTTGTATATAACTATGTTCGACACCGTCATTTATACATTGAACTTATAATTGTTGACAGAATAATGTCGAGTCTGGTAAGCCTATTAGCCAGGAGGTGTCAAGCGTCGTGCAACTAAAACCTTTAAACCTTCTTCGAGTGATGATGACGTACATGCCTATGTTATTTAACGCGCGAACTCATATTACCTTGTTTAAACACAGCCATTTTAAGACTAGTTTTTTTTAATTACACCACAAAATTCAATAACAACGTACATGGAAGTCAAATAACATCCCTAATTATGTAAGGATTATGTTACTGTAGCAATTACGGCTGAGCGTCGATATGTTATCTGCATTGATTAAAGAAACGTGTACTGTGAAC
>NW_018471630.1:0-712 GCF_002113885.1 Mizuhopecten yessoensis
CGACTTAAGGTATTGTAAAATTCAGTTCTAAATATAGTGTTTATCTCAATACGGTATGCCGGGTTCGTGTCGAATTGTACTCCAGATAAAGCACGTGGGAGCGGCCGACACCCTTCCCTATTAGGGACGGCCATACCATAATGTTTACCTATAATACCTAAATTTACCTGTAATACCTAAAGACAGGACATATTTTATTGATTGCGGAACTATTTCAGACATACTGATCAGCTGATTTCAATACGACGCATTTTGCACCCGTTGAACTCGGACATAAACAGCTGAGCAAATATACATAATTTAACGTCCATTCCCGGAACTGTCAATGTTTTCCTGTACATACGGGTACGGATCCGGACCAGACATCCGATAAATGGATCCGGGGGAAGACATTTCCCTCCTGTACGATTTGATACGACCGCATGTACTACATGTACCTGTAATCCCACATACGGCAGTGTCGTTAGTGCGGTATATATTTATAGATAGCTTATACTGTACACATGTATCTACAAATATCAGACCTAACATTTATATGCAGAAAGTTTACATTTATAGAAAGCGCAGATAGTTTGTAAAGTATACGAGTATGGCAAGCGACATTAAATATTCAAGTAGCAATGTCGATTCTGTTTTTTCATGATATTATATAAGACATCTTATTTGTTATACATTTTATATACATTTGTTTCTGTACAAGATATCTCGAATA
>NW_018471631.1:0-712 GCF_002113885.1 Mizuhopecten yessoensis
TATATTTATGAAAATATCAACATTAATGGGGTTTAGTTGGATTATCGGAATTGTTGCAATCCTGTCTCGCTCTGATATTCTGCTTTTAATTTTTGAAATTATATCAAATTTGCAGGGAACGTTTATTACCATTAGTTTTTCTTGCACAATTCGTGTAAGAACGTTTTACAAGGACTGTGATAGACAGAATGAGGTCAACACTTAGGTTTTCTAATTCTACTTCCATTGTCATTGTCATAGCCTGAGTACGTGAGGAGTGAAGACTGCAATACACACAAATTAACACGTATGTCAATCAGACTGAGGAATACGTGTCCTGTTGAATAATACAAGTTGGCCGTTAAAGACGAGACCATGTCGAGAATCTAGTGATTTGTTCAATATCTTTGTAGATTTTGTTACGGAGAGTGAGCGTGATTTGATTCGGTGTTTACCATCACCGACCATAAACTAAATAATAATTAATAATAACAATAAATAGCAATCTATAAATTAACAATGTATTTTCCTATGGTAAAAATTTTGTCACATCGTTATACAGGTAAAAAATACAAATCGCTCACACAATCATAGCTTGACAAAGGGACCAGTCGGTCTTTAAACGTTGCGACACAGTTAATACGTACAGTGTTTATGTGGAAAGTACAACTTTGTTATTTTCTTATGCTAATTAATATAATGCAAACATTTAGCTGTTTGCAGTATATGTAAT
>NW_018471632.1:0-712 GCF_002113885.1 Mizuhopecten yessoensis
GATTTATGAAACGAGTCTTAAGATTTTTTTCAATTTAGCGAGCCTTTGTTTCATGAAACTCATATGAAATGGAAACTCATGTAAGATCCTATCCTATATATGCAAATACTCCCCCTCCTAAAATGCCAAGGGCATAAAAACTAGCAATTCAATAGGACAGGCTTCCTGGGAGCAGTCTAAGCAGAAATAGGATTCTGCAAGGATATTGTAAGTGTTCAATGTTATGAGAAGAGACTTATATCCACTGTTTACATATGTATAACACATAAAATACAATTTCCTTGGCCTGTGTAATATGTGATGCAATATCAAAACTCATATTCTCGACCTTGACTTAATAAGGACAAGCTTTAGGCAGAGTGGGGATTTGTCACTCATCATTATCGTAACAGTCATTCTCCCGCCTGAATGAAATCAATATCAGTGATGTTACAAAACAGACCTATAGGAGTATTGACTGGAGTATTGACTATAAAATGAATTTTCAAATATATATTTTACATAAAGATGTCCTGTAGACATATCTGTACTTACACTAGACCTGTTGTAGTCTTGTCTTTATTGACCTTTAAGTAAAGGTCATAGCTTTACACTAGACCTGTTGTAGACCTGTCTGTACTGACATTTAAGTAAAGGTCATGGCTTTACACTAGACCTATTGTAGACTTGTCTTTATTGACCTTTAAGTAAAGGTCATAGCTTTATACTAGAC
>NW_018471633.1:0-712 GCF_002113885.1 Mizuhopecten yessoensis
CTGGAAAAGGACTTTCACTACATAATCACATCTTGTCACAATATTATAGCATTTTATGACTTTTTCTAGCTATTGCTTTTACAACAAAATGAGTAGCTCTTCAAATTTGCAAACATCTGATCAGCTTAGGTATACCCACCGTTACATGGTGATAGTCAACATCTCCATCACGATTAACCAAATCACCCGTCGTGTCTAAAATTCTCTGTTGAAAATTAAGCATTGTAGCCATAACGGACAAATAACTAGTGATCTAACGTCACATAACACTCGTATCAAAATGGACCGGTTCATTATACACAATACACCTGAGTGCATTAATAGCCGTGTCTTTACATACATACGTATTCAAAACAGAAGAGATGGAATCAAGTTACACAAGGATAAGGGATTCAAATATAGTATCATATATATAACAGTGTTTTGTTCAGATACAATGCCAAACACGCCTGATAATGATCCGAAAGGGCGTGTTATGTAGTTATTCCTTAACTCTATGTTAACATGTTGGTATTAAATACAAATGTGTTACATGAAATAGTTATTCTTTTCTTAGGGTGCATCATCACACATGAACCTAATGAGATTTGACATGCATACAAAAAGCTTGTGATTAACTACTGTACATTGTATTAACCATCCTTAGATCTTTTGATGTGTTGACCTTTTCCGTCTTTTCGTATTGCAGAGTTATCTGCACTTGTGAGCAGGT
>NW_018471634.1:0-713 GCF_002113885.1 Mizuhopecten yessoensis
CACCAGTCCTTATACCTATACTATTGTGTCTCCATAAACACCCGTCTTTATACCTAGACTGTTGTGTCTCCCTAGCCACCCGTCGTCCTCATACCTAGACTGTTGTTTCTTCCTAGGCCCACGTCCTTATACATATACTGTGGTGTCTGCCTAGGCACCCGTCTTTATATCTAGACTGTTGTGTCTCCCTACCCGTCCTTATACATATACTGTGGTGTCTGCCTAGGCACCCGTCTTTATATCTAGACTGTTGTGTCTCCCTATACCTATACTCTTGTGTCTCCATAAACACCCGTCTTTATACCTAGACTGTTGTGTCTCCCTAGGCACCCGTCCCTATACCTAGATTATTGTGTCTCCCTCGGCACCCGTCCCTATACCTAGACTGTTGTGTCTTCTTATGCCCACGTCCTTATGCATATACTGTGGTGTCTGCCTAGGCCCCCGTCCTTTTACCTAGACTGTTGTGTCTCCCTAGCCACCCGCCGTCCCTATACCTAGACTGTTGTGTCTCCCTAGGCACCCGTCCTTATACCTAGACTATTGTGTCTCCATAGGCACCCGTCCCTATACCTAGACTGTTGTGTCTCCTTAGGCACCCGTCCTTATACATATACTGTGGTGTCTCCCTAGGCACCTGTCCTTATACCTAGACTATTGTGTCTCCATTGGCATCAGTCCTTATACCTAGACTGTTGTATCTCCCCAGGCAT
>NW_018471635.1:0-713 GCF_002113885.1 Mizuhopecten yessoensis
ACCATGAGTAACTCTGGATCGAGATTGTATTAGTTCTTAATAAATTCATCTATTTCAATACGATATTTAATACCACCAAGAGTTCATATGTTATCTGTAGTCGAAATAGATTGACATATATATATTCGTTCTTTAAAGTTATAAGAAAATCATTCTTTCTTTTGTATTTTTTTTTATATATATATGTTCTCAGAATTGCATGCTATCAAAATTTGGAATTAACCAGCTGCATGACTCATACATATTTAGGACTTCTGTAAAACGATCGTATTGACGTTTATTAACGTGATATATATACCATTATACGAATTTAATTTTATCGGTGTTATTTAATAGAACTTTACACATCAAGATGTGGTATAATGTATTTAGCTTTGTTTGCTTGATCATTTAAATCGCAATTTCAGCGTCAGCAACATAATAAATTGTATCCTCCAAAGGATATCCTCCTTCTGGAACGATACCCGNCAAAGGATATCCTCCTTCTGGAACGATACCCGATTACGTCATAGGAAATACGACTTTGGGGTATTGTTCGAAGACCTGTGGTCACAAGAACTTCCCGTACAATAAATACCCCATTCAATTCGATAACAATACCTTTACAGATCTATAACAGTAGCCATTTAAATTAATGATAATAAATTCCTTTGATCTTTTGTCTTCAGACAATACCCCAAAATGGTATTTCCTATGCGTCATCGGGTTTTCTC
>NW_018471636.1:0-713 GCF_002113885.1 Mizuhopecten yessoensis
TGAGATTTTCTGTGTACCCAACACAACTTCTGACTGTAATTGAGACTGTCGATGTACTCAAGACAACTTCTGATTGTAATTGAGATTGTCTATGTACTCAAAGACAACTTCTGACTGTAATTGAGATTTTCTGTGTACCCAACACAACTTCTGACTGTAATTGAGACTGTCGATGTCCTCAAGACAACTTCTGATTGTAATTGAGATTGTCTATATACTCAAGACAACTTTTGATTGTAATTGAGATTGTCTATGTACTCAAGACAACTCCTGACTGTAATTGAGATTTTCTGTGTACCCAACACAACTTCTGACTGTAATTGAGATTTTCTGTGTACCCAACACAACTTCTGACTGTAATTGAGATTGTCTATGTACTCAAGACAACTTCTGATTGTAATTGAGATTGTCTGTGTACTCAAAGACAACTTCTGACTGTAATTGAGATTGTCTTTGTACTCAAGACAACTTCTGACTGTAATTTAGATTGTCTATGTACTCAAGATAACTTCTGACTGTAATTGAGATTGTGTATGTACTCAAAGACAACTTCTGATGGTAATTGAGATTGTCTGTGGACTCAAGACAACTTCTGACTGTAATTGAGATTGTCTATGTACTCAAAGACAACTTCTGACTGTAATTGAGATTGTCTATGTACTCAAGATAACTTCTGATGGTAATTGAGATTGTCTATGTACTCAAGACAACTT
>NW_018471637.1:0-713 GCF_002113885.1 Mizuhopecten yessoensis
ATCCCCCAGTACGTAACAGAATTGACTTTATCAACTATTGATCCCACTGTATCTAACATACTTGACTATATCAACTATTGATCCCCCAGTACCTAACAGCCTTGACTATACCAACCATTGTTCCCCTTGATCCCCCAGTACGTAACAGAATTGACTTTATCAACTATTGATCCCACTGTATCTAACAGATTTGACTATACCAACCATTGATCCCCCAGTACGTAACAGAATTGACTTTATCAACTATTGATCCCACTGTATCTAACAGATTTGACTATACCAACCATTGATCCCCCGGTACCTGACAGACTTGACTATACCAACCACTGATTCCCCAGTACGTAACAGAATTGACTTTATCAACTATTGATCCCACTGTATCTAACATACTTGACTATATCAACTATTGAACCCCCAGTATCTAACAGACTTGACTATATCAACCATTGGACCCCCAGTATATAAGACTTGACTGTACCAACCATTGATCACCCAGTATATAACAGACTTGACTATATCAGCCATTGATCCACCAGTATATAACAAACTTGACTATACCAACTATTGATCCCACTGTATCTAACAGACTTGACTATACCAACCATTGATCCCCCGGTACCTGACAGACTTGACTATACCAACCATTGATCCCCCAGTATCTAACAGAATTGACTATATCAGCCATTGATCCACCAGTATATAAGACTTGACTG
>NW_018471638.1:0-713 GCF_002113885.1 Mizuhopecten yessoensis
ATCTTGGTTTGGCCTCGTGAATCAGGTATCTTATGCCTTCAGTATAGCACAACAGATGCTTTCATTTCGGAAACTACTCCAACAGGGAACGCCCTTCCAATGGACTGACGATCTCGAGAAGCTGTTCCAGGCCTCTAAGACTCAGATCATCCAGGATATTGAAAATGGGGTTCGCATCTTCGACCGAAAGAAGCCGACATGCCTAGCTACGGATTGGTCAAAAATGGGTATTGGCTTCTGGCTATTCCAGAAACATTGTAACTGCCTAGGCGTGCAACCTTTCTGCTGTAAAACTGGATGGAAAGTTACATTAGTTGGAAGTCGGTTCACACACTCCGCCGAGTCTCGCTATGCCCCTATTGAGGGAGAAGCCTTAGCAGTCGCAGATGCACTGGACAAGGCCCGATATTTCGTTCTCGGATGCGAACACCTTATCATCGCAGTCGATCACAAACCACTACTTCGGATCCTGGGAAATCGCTCCGTTATAGGTTCCATATGGTCCACATACCTGGTGCAAAACATCGGGCCGCCGATTGCCTTTCTAGACATCCTAGCGGTGCCCCAGAAATACTCCTCCTACCTGATGACATCCCATCTTCATCTGATGGTCTCAATGTGATCCGGACTTTTGAGGCTTCAGACGACTTAGAGGACACTTTAGTGGTTGCTGCCGAATCCTCGCTGTCATCTCTTGGCGTGCGGGCCGTCAC
>NW_018471639.1:0-713 GCF_002113885.1 Mizuhopecten yessoensis
TATAGCATTAATCATACCATGAAATAATCAACACAGCATTTAAAGGTCTTCCGCGGAAGAAGAAAGATTGTTGGCTGGTTTTGATTTGAATGCTGTACACAGCATCCAAAAATGTGTATGTGGTATATTGTTGGATATTGTTTCAATATAAAACATCTATTTAGACTTAATTTTAGTAATACTGTTTGACCTAACAGTCTTATCTTCAGTGATGCATGCGATTAAAATATTTCTTTGATATAATTATTCGTTACTGAAAGTTTCGTCCGGGCATCCATGATGAAAATATATCATGAATGACAGCTAACAATTTGAAAAATGATTTCATCAGAACAAACCACCATACCAGCATATGATATAAACGCGCCTTTTTTCTCATGGAATACATATTTCTTTTGCATTTACATCGACACTCTATAAGTATGCTTTGTAGACTGTAAAATGTTGTGTAATATTTGATTTAATCCTTGCAAAAGAATACTGGTATACATTAAATACTAAAACCAACGGTGAATTTTCGAAAACCTTGATTTCCTGATGGATAGCAGCAATATACCATCCAGTCGGGCATAAAATAGCCCATGGATGTAAATGAACGTACTCATAAAATACATTATGCATTAAGGTTAAGTGTATTTGCAAAGGATAACACATTCTATTAAATAGATAGGATTACAATATGTTTATGAAAATCCCACCACACAATGCTATCG
>NW_018471640.1:0-713 GCF_002113885.1 Mizuhopecten yessoensis
TTGCTGATTAAGCATCAAATGTTTCTTGTTTCGAGGGAATTAAAATTTTGGGCTCAATACTGTTCGCCTATATATATTTCTTAATTGTTTGTCTTTTTGTTAGATTTTAACAGTGAATTATATTACAGAATCCTATAAATTACATAATAAAATATTTTCCTTTTTGAAAGAATTTTATTTTCATATCATGGGTTTGTTACCTTTTTGTGATCAGCCTTTTTGTTACCTTTTTGTTGCCAGTCTGATCTTTGAATAAATACATAACCCTGGAATGTCAAGGTCTTTTTGACCTCTGAATATTTCTGTGACTCTTTCAATAGTAAGGTCATTGTCACCTACATCTGCCATGGTTTCAGGTGAACATGCTGGAGACTGATATGAAGTTGGTTATGGACATCATGAAACAGAACTTAGCGGAAGGTGCCCCGTCAGCTAAACCAGGTATGTCAACAAAAGATTTCAGACTTTTTGATTTTGAAGAAATAAACTTTACGAAAATAGGATTTTATTTTCATTAAGTTTGCAGTCTTATCACAGTCCATGTATTATAAACTTCAATGAACTAATGTTATGTGAACCAATAAACAGAATAGTATAAGCAGCAGTATAGTGCTAAAAANACACAGCAAATAATCGACCTGATAAAAATAGAGTGCTTAATATTTTTCATGTATTTTAAGAACATTTCTTTGTTTTTTTCTCACAGATCTGGC
>NW_018471641.1:0-713 GCF_002113885.1 Mizuhopecten yessoensis
GACTGGTACACCAAATATGTCTGGAGTAGTTGCAACATCTTGCCAGAAATGGCTAATCCATTCGTATGATTTGATAAGAAAAAAACGGACGCGGTAGCGAGACAACTTCAGGTGTGCTTGGAAAAGCCACCGTTGGAAAAAGTCATCTTGCACACACAAAATATATGTGATGCATTAAAAGAACAATGCAAAAGGAAGGTCGGGAAAGACAAGGATGAATACTTGAAAAGTCCGATGTCCGACATTTATCAATATTTATGGAAACATGGAGCTAATCAGGACTCGCTTTGTAATCGTCTTCGTCAGAAACCTATTGCGTATCTGCCATCTGAGAAAACATTTGTGACATGTGGAGTTCTTGTTATTAATTTGGAGGAAAGACAAGAACTCAAACCATATCTATACTCAGCTCCAAGGTATTTTGGTGCAAACTTTGAACTATTTGAAAAGCTTGGTACATAAACAATACCTACATGTGCAACGTATGCTAGAATATTGGAGCGAATTACTCAGGATGTGAGTGACCAAGAACTGCATCCCAACGAGCGTCACTCTGTATTGAAAGCTATTCGTGGACTGTTTTCACATTTGCAGTGTAGGACAGACAATAATGATGTATGTTTGCAGGTACCAATCCTGTATCTCCCAACCAAAGACTACAAACTAATGGATTCCACCAAAATGATTTACTCAAACAACAAGCTTTTCTATGA
>NW_018471642.1:0-713 GCF_002113885.1 Mizuhopecten yessoensis
ATGTCTCATTTTGTCATATAAACATGTATCAGGTGTATCATGTGTAAACTGACAGTATTTCACATTGAAATATCATTATTGAAGAGGAACAGGGACACTTTTACCAACACTCATTTTTCTGATTAGTCTGGTCTGTTTTGTATATCGGTGTAAATATAAATGTCATATGGCCTTTAATTATGTACAAATTTTATATCTAGTTATTTATTATACTAGTTAAATGTATTATATGTCTATATGTTTTTCCTGTAAACCGTAATGTTTCTCATTTAAGAAAGTGACATGCACACCGCAGAAAAAAGGACAATCCGATCATTTACAGTTGGGGACAAACTTAACATGTTTTCTAGTACAGTTTATAGAGCACACGTAGTGAACAATGTAGTGGACTACAGAAACACGATGTGCACTACAATGTTAATTCTAGGGCACTATAGTGCTAACAAAAGTGCACGAGAATGTTTTTCATATCAATATAATTTGTTTTCTGATGACTTAAAATTTCAACGGAGCGTATACAAAGATAGTGTATACACTATCTCTGGTGATTATAGTAATAAATAGACATTTGTATCATTTAAAAGGAAAAAGATAAAAGTAAAGTTTATCGAAGTAAAGTTCACATCAAATTCCGTATCGTTGCTGTAGTGTCAGGAAGGAGGGATCGGTAACTGTTATACGTAAGTTTTGCTTTACTTTATACTTGCAATGAA
>NW_018471643.1:0-713 GCF_002113885.1 Mizuhopecten yessoensis
GAGTGTCCATAATATTAAAGAATTGTGTATACTAGGAAAATTTATATATGAGGCAAACAAATTAAGGGTATTATATAATATGATTGTTTTCATCCTCTGTACATTGTCCATGATTTGTTTAAAAAATGTTTTGTATACTAATGGGCCAAAGGCCCAAAGTTTGAATAAAACTTGAAAACTTGAAAACTTGAAAACTTGACTTTAATTAGATTGGCAGGCTTTCGGCTGGTTTTTCATTTCAGATTCTTTTTATTTCAGGCCTTGAAGAAAATTCAGTAACCATATTCTAAACGTGTTCAGGTATTTCACTACTTACGAGGATTAAAAGCATCTTCTCCGTCCTATCTTTCTCCTTTTCCCCAAAAACATATTATTTTCACCATATGTATTGAGGAGAGGACTCTATTAAGTTGTAATAACTTATTGTCCAATCCATTTGTATATTTGTACAATAAAGTATGTTTAAACTTTAAACATTGAAAGCATGCATGCATTTTCTTTCTCTAATTTTCTTTTCTTTTTGTATTCAAGACGTAAATATACGTCTCCGTACTCTACTCTGTTCTGTTGAAGTTCTGTTGTAAGGTGAAGTTTAAAAGTTATTACATTATTTGAACAAAACCCATTGAGTTATTTCGACAAGAATATTTCATGTTTTGGTCATAAGCGTAATTTCAAAGCTATAGTGTTACCTGCTGTTTCCATGTCGGGGG
>NW_018471644.1:0-713 GCF_002113885.1 Mizuhopecten yessoensis
GGATAGCCAATGACTCTTCCACCAGGGGTGCTATCAGAAGGAGCGTGCAATGATGATTCCAAAACTTCTGTAGAACCCTGCCCACCAGGTTGAAAGGAGGAAAGGCACATGCATCCCTTCCCAGTCCAGAGTGTCCACGGCCCCAGCCTTCGGATGTGGAACCGGAGAGAATAAAGTTGGCAACTGATTGTTCAGGCTGGTCGACAAGTCTATGTGAGTCCTGTCCCACACCTGACAAATTCCGTTAGAACCGGATGGCAACTCCTGGAAAGAGTTTCTGCCAGAACATTCAACCTGCCAGGAGATGTTTGACACAAATTGTCAACTGCATCTCCTGGAAAAGAAGAACACAGATAGCGAGGGCACACAGGTTCTGAGACCTGGTCCCCCCNTATGTAGAGTTGTCCGTAGAAACGCAAACCACCCTCGAATGCAGGATCTCCCGAAGAGAAAGCAGAGCCAACGGAATAGCCCTCATCTCTAGCACGTTGATGTGCTCTGAGAGCTGTTCCCTAGACCACTCCCTCGACTCGCAATGCATGTCGAGGTAACCTCCCCCCCCCCTGTCATGGACACATGGTAGGAACCGGCTTGGACAAAGGAACCCCTAGGAGAACACTGTCCTGATGGGTCAACCAATGAGCAAACTCCTTAACCGACTGGTTTAGAGGAAGCCAGGCTTCCCAATCCCTTAAAGAAGGGACCCAGAAAAC
>NW_018471645.1:0-713 GCF_002113885.1 Mizuhopecten yessoensis
TTTTTTTTTTTAAATTATGGTTTGTACTGAAAACAAAGACTCGGTTCATGCGAGAGTTGATCGCAGTAGTATAGAAATCCGAAAATGTATTCCCTGAAATGATCCATAGAACAGTCTTCTAAGAATAGCATAAAATGTTTTTTCATGTTATTGTTGCGAAGGAACACTCATTAACGTTACTTTGTCATGAAGGAATGCTAATAAACGTCCTTTTGACCAACCACCAAAAATGCAAAGGAATGAAGCGACGAAAATGTGTGGAACAAGTACCTTCAGTTTAACGCTATTATAAAAAAAGACACCGTGTAAACGTTAAACATTTCCTTCGTAATATGGAAATATCGTGTCCTAAGAAGTTTGTGGATGGTAAATTTAATCTGCAAATGTGATCCCTGTCACTCTAGTAAAAAAAAAATCTTCCAACTGATTATTTTAGCTCGGGGAATTTCTTTTAACTCAATCGGCGTCAGAAAAATACAACAGACATCCCGGTGAGATCCTTAACGGAGATATTGAAATATCAACTACTACGGTCTGTAATTACCGGCTACATAAGTTCTTACCTGTTCGCTTACCTTTCGTCACTCACGTGTGGGTCTACACACTCTGACATACCCTATACGCTACGTTTCATATACAATTATTTTTGAAATGACCCCTATTTATGCTTGTCTGGGTCTCTGTCTCCATGCTCCGTGCTAGGTCTGCCCAAA
>NW_018471646.1:0-713 GCF_002113885.1 Mizuhopecten yessoensis
TTAAAAAATAATGATGTAAAGAAATCGGAAATTTTACATTTATGATAATAAACATCTAAATGTATGCTTTTTGTAGTCAAAATTACCATTAACCTTATTGTTTTATGCGACTTTTCTTTAATTTAATGAAATTTGAAATCTGAGAAAATATAGCTCAATACAGCTATAATTTATAGGTGTATATAGCTATATAGGTCTTTATAGCTATATAGCTCAATCGGCAGAGTGTACTGGACCTGAATAGGGGGGAGTAGTGTGGCAGGTTTTAATTGTACTTAGGATTAAAATAGCTTCGAGCTAGAGGGAATTTTCTTTTAGCTCAGTGGTAGAGCGTCCGACTAGAAACCTAGTGGAAGCACAGTAGCACACTATTATCTTTCCTGTTACAAATGAAAACGACCCTGGTCATATAGGCCTAGTTAATGGCGTCGTTCAATGTAGATGGCAGGATTGAATATGTTGTCATTATAGTTGGAGTCTATGAAGTGATTTTAAACTGGTTTTCCAGTTAAAATTAAACTGTAATTTTGCTGTTTTCCATTAGTTTTGTATCCGTCAAAACTGGTAACTTTAGATTCGCATCTTTTCGAAACCGCTACATTTCAGAAGTTAGGGTATAGTAGAGAAAAAAATGCAAGGTGGGGATGAAATCGATCCCCAATACCACTTACCTGTTTTTAAACCTCACCATTGCTGCTGGGGATGGTACAACG
>NW_018471647.1:0-713 GCF_002113885.1 Mizuhopecten yessoensis
GTTTAATTCTTTGGCACTCGGAGCCATGTTTGTTTCTGTGCGTGTACGGGTAATAACAATAGAATGCTGTCGAGCTGAGCCTTTTTTGAAGAGGTGATCACATGCTGCCTTATAAATTGATCTTATTTGGAGGATTAGCAGAAGCACTGCACTTACACCAGTAATATAGCATGGTTGTACATCTGTGATTCATTATTTAAGAATGTTCACTTCTCTGGATCATTCCAGTTTAATCATATTTGACATTTATTATTATCAATGATATCCTTTTGATGGCGTTAAGTCTTTTGATTTGGCATTGAAGATTTTTTCTGACACAAATTCAAGCAATTGAGATGTTTGTTAGCAGTTCTTATTCTATAGGGAAGGGAATAATCTAACTACAAATGTCATTTGTTTTTATCAATCTTTTAAAATAGAAGGCATTAAACTTATAAAAAGAAAAAAGAAAAATCTTAAATTCCCTCATTGTGTCTGAAAAAGGGATAGCTATTGCTGTCATATTAGTCATGTGATCCGCCATGTTGCCAAGAGTGACTAAGGATACGAGAAAGAGGGGGAGGAGGTCCAACTGATGGAATTCTCCTTGTAGTCACAAATGACCGGGGAGGAAGTCTGACTGATGGATACACCATTATTTCAAGTGACTGGGGGAGGAGGTATAATCGATTTTCAATTTTCACAAGGAACTATTGAGAAGGCGTAACTTATGT
>NW_018471648.1:0-713 GCF_002113885.1 Mizuhopecten yessoensis
CCCATTCTTGTTCTTCATATGCAAACACGAATTCTTTTCGAAATTGAATCAAATTTATCACTTATTCATGCCAGGTTTCTTTCCAAATACTTACGCTGATCGACAATGATGTAAGGAATGAAATGACATGAGCGAACGTTTCGTTTATTTTATGTCGAATAACGTCAAATAGTTCCTTCAAATCATAGCCATAGGAAAATTGTTAAAAAATGCCGAAATATTTGTGTAACACATTCCTTTTTAAATCATCTGAAAAATGTATGCATAACGTTTGTTAGGTAACACAAATATGTAACAGTGTCTCTCAAAACGTAAATGATGCGGAATTGCTCAAATGGATTTGAAGTTAAACTGCTAATTTGATGCTTTATAGCCTCAAAGTGAAATATCGAGGTACGAAACTATCTTAATTTACAATCCCCCTCGTTGTCAGCTAAAATGGTGATTTATCAAGGAATTAGACCAGTCGAATGTCCCCTAACACTGTTTTAAAAATTTAAGTTGGTTAATCGAGAAAAAACCGCAGCTTATGACCCTAAAATAGACGACCGTATATGACCTTGTGTTTCATTCTGATTAAGGTAGGTCTGGATATCAAGTGAAAGACTTTGTCAAGAGATGTTCAACATAAGATGAAGAAAAACCCGTGCAGGTTCGGGGGGGGGGGGAATGTCTGTTGTTTCCCATTGCATGATCGTAAGAGGTGATTTATG
>NW_018471649.1:0-713 GCF_002113885.1 Mizuhopecten yessoensis
ATGATTGTATTTTTAATGAATTTGATTTATTAACTTTGATCATTTAAAAGCTACAATGACAATTCTAATAGAAACATTTGTATTCTATTTATAGGTATTGCTGACCGGTTTAAAAAGGAAATGGATGCTATAGTGCCAAGCAACATGAAGGTCAAGGTGATCGCCGCACCAGAGAGGAAGTACTCCGTGTGGATTGGTGGATCTATCCTAAGTTCCCTATCCACATTCCAACAGATGTGGATCTCAAAACAGGAATATGACGAATGTGGACCAGGAATTGTTCATAGGAAGTGCTTTTGATTTTTTTATATGTACTGTGTTATAAAACGTTGCATTGTAATATGGGCATGTGTTTCATCCAATATTCATATCTATTCACTGTGATCAGTGGACATTGATAACATATAGGTTACCGTTATTGTGTTTCTATTGTTAATTAACATGTAGGTTACCGTTATTGTGTTTCTATTGTTAAATAGCAATAAGCATGTGAGTGTCATCATTGTGTTTACTTTTCTTTTTACATAATTTACATATGTGTATGATGTGTTTATGTAGATAACCTTGGTTATATCTTTGGTTCTTATTAACATTTAATGTATGTGTGTGATGTAATTTTGTAGCTAGCTATTATTTTTCTACTATTATTTATTTACGTAGGTAATCATTATTTTGTTTCTATTATTTTCGACGATTAAGACGAGTGTATGGTG
>NW_018471650.1:0-713 GCF_002113885.1 Mizuhopecten yessoensis
CTTGAGCACTACCATTGCAGAGAATTTAATGTCGAGCCATATTTTCATCTGGTTTTAAAATATTCTTATATCTGCATATTATATTGTATTAAAGTCGTATATGTTCGTATGTCCTTGTGTCTTTTTGTACATAAACCTGTATATATTTCGAAAATCGTTTCCAAAGTAGTTATAAAATACAAATATCTGAACGCCCTAAAACAAGGGTGAAGTTTGACAATAACTATTTATAAAAAAATCTACATTTGTATTCTCTGTAGATGCATAGTTTTTAAATCGGTATAAAACGGATTTTTATTTGAAAAAACAACAACAAAAAACCCCGGATTTAATAGTAGTCCAATATCATAAAAGACTTGCACGCGTTAGTAAATGGGAAATAACTCCTGTTAAAAATGACATCAAAGGTACAACGACAATGATATTTCTTAATTAAGCAATAGTAAAATACATTTATTACTAAGTGGTACATTAATTAGGCAATATATGATTACATGTAACATAAATATATAAACGAAAGTAACGTATTACATATTTGACGAGCGATGCACATTCAAACCCTCAATGACAGAATAAAGATTTCAAATTTAAAATACCAGTAAATGTATCATGTGTTATATTAAATAGAAGTAGCTAGTACCTGTAGTGGCGTAGGAATATGTTCCCACAGGTTTTGACCAATCACAGCACCTTTAGGTTTTATTACACGTGTG
>NW_018471651.1:0-713 GCF_002113885.1 Mizuhopecten yessoensis
CCAAAATTATCTCTTTTGTCACATCACTGGGTATTAGACTGAAACAATAACAACTTTAGGTGGCAAAGAAGTTTTTCACGGGAATAAATTCATATGGTTAAAAGCAGGGGATATCCCCTATTTTCATGTTTTAAACACCATCTTTATTTGAATCCAGCGAAAATTCTCCAGGGATAAACGTGTTCGCCTTAAGATGCTAAGAAAGGTTGAACATGTATAAAGGGTGTTAATTTAACGGTTTCTAAGTTAGGACCAATCTTCCTCTATATAGCCACGACGCCTTGCCCACACTGAGCTACAACCTCTTTCATAAACATACTTGGGTCGTCTTGGCCAAGTGATACCCTAGATCAATTTTGGTTAAAATCCCTTGATTCATATAGTAGTAGAAAGATTGTTTTTATCCTCCTCCAAATACTTTAGCAGAGCAGTGGCCCCTCTTCAGTCATTCAATTGTTTTGCCGTATAACACAGGTATAAATAGTATTTTGGTGACTGATGACCTAAACGAAAACATGTTGTCAATAACCACAAATTTATTTACCCATTTAACTTAAAACAGTTGATTACTGAACCTACTAATTACACAGAAAACTCAAGTTCACTCATAATAACAGTGATATTGCGAAATATACTTGTATCAAAAATGTGATTTTGTTGATTATCGTGGCACGCTATCAACATTAAACTGGGATACCTCAGTTGACCAAAAT
>NW_018471652.1:0-713 GCF_002113885.1 Mizuhopecten yessoensis
GCGAGAGTACCACCGTAAGAAAAGATTCTGTCAACTTATCATTATGCTTATGCAGACGAAATATAAAAGAAAGTAACATTCGGTAAAGAAGAATATGACAGCAATATTTACCAACATTTCATGTATATATCATATAATGCAATACGTATGTGGAAAGGTTTGTAAAAGATTATGCTACCTTTCAGCCGAAATTATGCTTAAATAATGATGTGTGAACGTGTCGTTTCTGTTTCGTACACATGTAAACGTTTTGTCAATTATTCCTGGCGGCTTTGATAGTTGTTTGTATGAACAGTCGATAGCGTACAAGTAATGCCTATTATCGATTATAGAATGCATTATATCATATACTTATGTGCGCTGTAAGTATATGCACATTTTATTTTATTGACGAATCATTCATATTTTGTTTCCTATTGTCATTTAAAACAGTTTCTCTACTATCAGACATCTGTCGAAGTAATAAAATTCGCAATGCTTTCGCATGATTAATGTGTTCTATTAAGGTCCGGATTTCGTCGACATCAGGTATTATATTTTTTGTATAATCTTTCCTATGAAATAAAAAGATACATCCACTCCCATTATGTAACACCATGCCTGTACTCCCACTGAATACGCATAAACGATGTCTGTACTCCCAATGTGTCGACAAAGACCCAAGCTGTACTCTCACTGCGTAAATGCAGACCAAGTCTGTAACCTCACTGTGT
>NW_018471653.1:0-713 GCF_002113885.1 Mizuhopecten yessoensis
AACTGCCACATGTGTCACAGACAAACTGAATGGTGCGCGCTAGCAATTTTATTGCTTAAAAAGGTACAGTATTGCTTCGGTACATACCATATACAAATAACCTCCAAAACTAAAATATTTGTAATACAAACAATACTTTTTAAATGCAGAGCGAAAGAATATTAAATCTGTGTTTCTATTTATCAAATTCCCTTATTGAAACGAGATATGTAAAAAAACAAACAGTTTCGGATTTGACGCTATTACTCTTCTTTTTGCTTACAAAATATAATCTTCAAAAAATCTATCTTTATGGGAACGGCGACAATCAAAATATTTGAAGTAAATATCACATGAACCGCCTTTCAGACGTGGGCAAGTAAACCTTGGAGGCGATTTGTAAACCACGGAGGTACCCAAACGAGTGATGGATGGTTGGTTGAATTATCTGTCACGAGTTAATTTCCAAATTATATAAAACATGGTGTTAACCGTACTGTACGTGAGATCACTTAACCATTCTTATGTGAGAACACTTTTCCATTTTCATGTTAGAATACTTTACTATACCGCTGTAAGAATACGTTACCATTTTTCTCGTGTGTCAGTATGGTCACGGTTTCTCGAAGTTCAGATTCGTGAGGGTTTAATCCAAGCAAATTGAAGCACATACGCAGTTCTTTTATTGTCATTTTCCCTTCCCTGTTCCTCCCAAAACTGTCCACCAAGTCTCG
>NW_018471654.1:0-713 GCF_002113885.1 Mizuhopecten yessoensis
TCAATGTATTAACATATGTTAGACACAGGCAACTTGGGTCAGAGGCCCAGATGTACAAATGTAGACAGCTAGAATCTCAGATTAGGGAGTTAACACTTAAGGTTGCCGTTAATAGTGTTTGCTTCTACACCCTTGTCATATGTATGTCTCATGAAATTTCTTTAATATTTACCTTACCCCACACCAAATCAACAAAATGTACGCATGAATCTCACTAATATTCCTAATTTGATAAATAGTAAATTGATTCCCAGGTAATGAGTAAGGGGTATTAAAATACTATACTTTTGCATTATACACAAGATTGATTGATTCCATCCCTATTTTCCAGCTTATGAACTTTCTCTGGCCGAGGGGCTTCACTTTGAGAAGAGGATTTTCCATGCTACATTTGCAACTGTAAGTATGGTTTGATGGAGTGGCATATACATTGTATAGTAAACAGCAGTGATGTTACAGATATCTTTGAACTCCAACGGTTCTGCTGTTGTTACACATATTTTCTCAACACCTTGGAATGTGACATAAGACATTAATATTGCATCACATGCGACACAACCTAGCTGGTCTGTGAGAAAGGGATATCACAGATACTCAATTTTGCCAAAATGTATTGTATTGTATCTAATTCTTTGTTTATTTAACGTGGGTTACGAACAGCCCACAGGCTACGAGTTCCTTTCCTCACATTTATCAAACAAGTGAACAGCACA
>NW_018471655.1:0-713 GCF_002113885.1 Mizuhopecten yessoensis
GGAATAATTGCATTGTGGAATTTGAAGATTTCAAAAAAACATTCGATCCTCTTCTTAAAAAAGGTTTCTTATATCAAGCTTTTTTACCTTTCGACATATTACACAACAGCACCTCATATTAAATAGAAAGAATGCCCTCGTTTTCTTATTATAAGAGGTTTCTTTCCAATAAATAAATTAGAGCATGTTTTGTGAAAAGAACTACAGAATCTAAAATAATTAAACAAATGTTGAAGTTGTGAGAATATTAAGTCCGGTGGTAAAACTTTCCATCAGAAAGCTGACTGTAGCCATTCCCATGGGAAGAAATTGTGCCCCTCCTCTGGCCGACTTTTTTGGTGTTCATACGAAGCGAAATTTATTGATAAGCAATCAGGACAAAAACAGAAACCATAGCCAATTGCAAGTCCTTCAGTTGAACATTCAAATACATCGGCGATATGCTGTCTTTAAATAACAAGAATTTTATTGACCGCGTCGAACTTGTATTCCCTAGGCCTCCCGAGCTTGACATTAAGTGAACTACATTTTTTTAAGTCAGTCATTTTCCTTAATCTTTATATAACATAATCAAGAGACCTCTTAAAACTACGCTTTGATAAGCGTGACTAATTTGAATTTCCTAATGTGATCTTTCCCTTTCTTGAGAGTAACATCCTTACATCATATGTTGATTCGATCGGTATTCAAGAGTTTGTTGCAAATAGCATAAT
>NW_018471656.1:0-713 GCF_002113885.1 Mizuhopecten yessoensis
CTCCGAGTGTATTGTATCCTCATCTTAACTCTGAGGGTAGTGTATATTCACCTACAATCTGAAGGTAGTTTATCCTCATCTTAACTCTGAGGGTAGTGTATCCATTCTTCTCCCCATGCTATTTTAAAAAGTGGGGGAGCTGAGAACAAGCCAGCTGCATATCTGTAGTAATATAAACAGTGTACTTAACCTCCAAGTCTTGTTAGGTTTCCACGGACAATGTTCTAAAGAGTCGGATTAGCCAACTTAAAAGTTATTCCAAGATGGCTGTTGTGACGGAATAACCAAATGTGTTAATATTTTTTTGTGAATAATGCTGTTAGCTTAATTAATATGTATTGTTACCTTTATTTACATATCTAGTATATATGTTCCCATCAATACTGACAATGATTTTGTTGTGTGCCAAGGGAAATTGCTATAATATGTAAGGCCGAAATTCGGTTAACAATCGCTCATAAGTACATGTAGTATAGAAAAGTATGTTTTTAATTTCTACAGCAAGTGATCAAATGTAATTGAACAAATATATGATGATGATTATGAAAGTCAATTTCAACGGAAGAAATATAATAATGTTTAGCAGATGCTAATTTGCGAGATATGTTTTGTGACACTGATGACTACAATGGGTCATTATTAAAGAAACATCGCAGAAATATCCAAAAAGACTATAATCTCTATAATAGACAAACAGGTATCCACAGAGACTA
>NW_018471657.1:0-713 GCF_002113885.1 Mizuhopecten yessoensis
CATACATGTACAGTTGTGTGACCATTGGTTGATCAATATTACGGAATTTTAAAAATAATCCGGAAGGCTCGTATGAAGGTACATGTACACGTATATATTAGTTAGTTAAGCTCATAGATATTGTTAAGGCATTCCTCAATTTATACCAAACACGAGTGTTATCGCACACCATTGTCCATCGTGCGCAAAAATGCGCGCAAGCAATACTTGTCCAGATTGTTATCGTTCGCGCATCGTGCGCACACACCACACACTGTGTAACGTTGTGCGATCCCGCAACTGTGTATTTCGGATCAAATTTGATTGATTTTCACTTGTTTGACTTTTAGTACAAGGTACCACCGATGAGTCCATATAGTGCAGCTAAATGCGTACTTTGTGCTGACTTCCTGCTTATACTTCAATAGGCGCTACTTATTTCGTATTTCTAGAGATCATTGTACATGTAAAAACCACCAGCTAGGAAAGTGTAAGGTTATCTACTGTAAATGAGGTGGCACTCGATCATTCAATCAAACTGGTTTACAACCAACAGTATAGACAAGCTAAAGTTGATAAAATCTCAGCCAGTCTATAAAAGAACAAGTCAGCTTCCGGACACCCCTCTTCACCGAATCGAATCTTCCTACAGGTATTTTAAACTGCTGCTTTCCGCCATAATGCGGCTGTCGAATGAAGCTCAAAATACTTTTTCATATACAATGACAACATTC
>NW_018471658.1:0-713 GCF_002113885.1 Mizuhopecten yessoensis
GTTGGAATAGTTCATTATGAAATTTCAGGGGTGAATGGGTTAACTGGTTGCTCCAGAAAAGAGGTTTTATACAGAATCTTTTCTTTAGTTTAATATGGTACACTTCTAATTCTTTTTTTTTACCACTTTTCCCAGCACAAATGTCCTTGATTAGTTGGTCCAATACTGACATCGGTTTAGTGTACTGGGTAGCGGAAGACTCCGGCCTGAACTGGATGGCCGAGGCTTCCGTTTTGTTCCTCAGTGTGATGACCAGTTGGTTCTTACAGATCACCCCTTCAATATTAGTATTGTTCACCTACAAAAAGAATTATACTTTTAAGATATATGTAAGTTTATATACTTATAAGATAAATTTTAATTGAAAAAGTCTTATAAATATTAACCTCCCTTGTTCTATGGATGCTCCTTACCAAATTCACTAGTAGGCTTTTAAAGCAAAAGTCGATGCCAGATGCTGTGCCAAGTTCACTTGGATCTTCAGGCCGGGTGGCTAATACAGTTTTTTTTAAAAATCAAAATCCTCAAATTTAATATACCTTATCGTGTATATCATTTCTTTAAATTGTTGTTAAGCATCCATAATTCTGGACAAAAACACTGTTGATTGATATGTTTGAGACATTCAAGCAACTCATCACCAAATGCCTGACCTTTTTTGAAACTTAGTTCTGGCTAATTTCCTGCTTGTTCTGGCTAATTTCCTGCTAGTT
>NW_018471659.1:0-714 GCF_002113885.1 Mizuhopecten yessoensis
ATCCCACCATTGCACAAGTCAGTGACAAGGCTTGGTAGTCAGACTAATACAACCGCACCATTACACAAGTCAGTGTCAGGGCTTGGTAGTCAGACTTATATAACTACCCAATTACACAGGTCAGTGGCAGGGCTTGGTAGTCAGACCTATATAACTCCACCATTGCACAAGTCAGTGTCAGGGCTTAGTAGTCAGAATGATATAACCCCACCATTACACAAGTCAGTGCCAGGGCTTGGTAGCCAGACTTATATAATCCTATCATTACAAAAGTCAGTGTCAGGGCTTTGTAGCCAGACATTTATAACCCCATCGTTACACAAATTAGTGTCAGGGCTTGATAGCCAAACTTATATAACCCCACCATTACACAAGTCAGTTTCAGGGCTTTGTAGCCAGACTTTTATAACCCCATCGTTACACAACTTAGTGTCAGGGCTTGATAGCCAGACTTATATAACCCCATCGTTACACAAATTAGTGTCAGGGCTTGGAAGTCAGACCTATATAACTCCACCATTGCACAAGTCAGTGTCAGGGCTTAGTAGTCAGAATGATATAACCCCACCATTACACAAGTCAATGACATGGCTTGGTAGCCAGACTTATATAATCCCACCATTACACAAGTCAGTGCCAGGGCTTGGTAGCCAGACGTATATTATCCTGTCATTACAAAAGTCAGTGTCAGGGCTTTGTAGCCAGACTTTTATA
>NW_018471660.1:0-714 GCF_002113885.1 Mizuhopecten yessoensis
CGTCAATGTATCTAGACAACAACACATAAATCACTAGTAACTACAATGCGGCAATGTCTCTAGACTACAACACGTAAATCACTAATAACTACACTGCGTCAATGCCTCTAGACTGCAACACGTAAATCACTAATAACTACAGTGCGCCAATGCCTCTAGACTATAACACCTAAATCACTAGTAACTTCAATGCGGCAATGTCGCTAGACTACAACACGTACATCACTAGTAACTACAGTGCGGCCCTCTAGACAACAACACGTAAATCATTAGTAACAACACTGAGTCCCTCTAGAATGCAGCACGCACATCACTAATAACTACAGTGCGTCAATGCCTCTAGACTACAACACGTAAATTAATATTAACTAAAGTGCGTCAATGCCTCTAGACTATAACCCCTAAATCACTAGTAACTACATTGCATCAATGCCTCTAGACTACAACACGTAAATCACTATTAACTACCGTGCGTCAATACCTCTAGACTACAACACGTAAATCACTAGTAACTACAGTGCGTCAATGTCTCTAGACTACAACACGTAAATCACTAGTAACTACAGTGCGTCCCTCTAGATTACAACACGTAAATCACTAGTAGCTACAGTGCGTCCCTCTAGACAAAAAACACCTAAATCACTAGTAACTACAGTGCCTCTCTCTAACCTACAACACATAAATCACTAGTAACTACAGTGCGTCAATGCCTCT
>NW_018471661.1:0-714 GCF_002113885.1 Mizuhopecten yessoensis
TTTGTGACAACATAGAATGGTAGTAATTTAGGGGGATTGTTAAGTGAACTTTGTGTATGTGACAACAGAGATTGATAGTACCCTAGAGTAAAATGTTTGTATGTGGAAACAGGGATCGGTAGTACCCAAGGGCGATTATTAGATAAAATGTTTGTATGTGAAAACAGAGATTGGTAGTACCCAAGGGGGATTATTAAATAAAATGTTTGTATGTGTATGTGTATTTGAAAACAGAGATTGGAAGTACCCTAGGGTGATTATTATTTTAACTTTTTGAATGTGTTAACGGAGATTGAAAGAACCCTAGGGGGATTATTACGTAAAATGATTGTGAGTGTTATTGGAGATCGGAAGTTCCCAAGGGGGATTTTTTTTGTATGTGTTTACAGAGAGATTTGTAGTTCCCTAGGGCCATTATTATTTTAACTTTTTTTAAGTGTTAACAGAGATTAAAAGAAATAGGGGGATTATTAAGTAAAATGTTTGTTTGTGACAACAGAGATTGGAAGTACCCTAGGGCGATTATTATTTTAACTTTTTGAATGTGTTAACAGAGATTGAAAGAACCCTAGGGGGATTATTACGTAAAATGATTGTGAGTGTTATTGGAGAACGGTAGTTCTCAAGGGGGATTTTTTTTTTGTATGTGTTTACAGAGATTGGTAGTAACCTATGGGGATTATTATGTTAACTTTTTGTATGCTTTAACAGAGA
>NW_018471662.1:0-714 GCF_002113885.1 Mizuhopecten yessoensis
CCTATTATAGTACTAAACCCACGGTAGGACGTGGTAGTAGTGAACACGATATTAAATGATAGTACTGAACTCACGGTAGAATGTGGTAGTAGTGAACACGATATCCTATGATTGTACTAAACCCATGGTAGGACATGGTAGTAGTGAACTCGATATCCTATGATTGTACTAAACCCAAGGGAGGACGTGGTAGTAGTGAACACGATATTAAATGATAGTAGTGAACTCACGGTAGAATGTGGTAGTAGTGAACTCGATATCCTATTATAGTACTAAGCCCACGGTAGGACGTGGTAGTAGTGAACTCGATATCCTATGATTGTTCTAAACCCACGTTCGAACATGGTAGTAGTGAACTAGATATCTTATGATTGTACTAAACCCATGGTAGGACGTGGTAGTAGTGAACTCGATATCCTATTATAGTACTAAACCCACGGTAGGACGTGGTAGTAGTGAACACGATATCCTATGATTGTACTAAACCCATGGTAGGACGTGGTAGTAGTGAACACGATATCCTATGATAGTACTAAACCCACGTGAGAACATGGTAGTAGTGAACTTGATATCCTATGATTGTACTAAACCCAAGGTAGGACGTGATAGTAGTGAACTAGATATCCTACGATTGTACTAAACCCATGGTAGGACGTGGTAGTAGTGAATTCGATATCCTATGATTGTACTAAACCCAAGGTAGGACGTGGTAGT
>NW_018471663.1:0-498 GCF_002113885.1 Mizuhopecten yessoensis
GAAAGCTAACACAACACAGATCTCAACTGGAAGGGTAACACAACAAAGATCTCAACTGGAAAGCTAACACAACAAAGATCTCAACTGGAAAGGTAACACAACACGGAGATCAACTGGAAAGGTAACACAACACAGATATCAACTGAAAAGGTAACACGGCACAGATCTCAACTGGAAAGGTTACACATCACAGATCTCAATTGGAAAGATACCATAACAAAGTTCTCAACTGGAAAGGTGACATATCACAGATCTCAATAGGAAAGATACCAAAACAAAGCTCTCAACTGGAAAGGTTACACATCACAGATCTCAATTGGAAAGATTCCATAACAAAGCTCTCAACTGGAAAGGTGACATATCACAGATCTCAATAGGAAAGATACCATAAGAAAGCTCTCAACTGGAAGGGTAACACAACACAGATCTCAACTGGAAAGCTAACACAACACAGATCTCAACTGGAAAGCTAACACAACACAGATCTCAACTGGAAAG
>NW_018471663.1:525-714 GCF_002113885.1 Mizuhopecten yessoensis
AACACAGATCTCAACTGGAATGGTAGAAACGGAAAACAGCAGTGGCTGCATGGTATTTGAATACAACACAAGGATAACGATATACTTTTGTTTACATTGATTATTTTTCTATAATGATAAACTAATAGTCCATTACACTTATACAATTCATCTTCCACTTCCTTCTTTCCCATCAACAATGTGTATCTT
>NW_018471664.1:0-714 GCF_002113885.1 Mizuhopecten yessoensis
AACAGTGAATATACATCGAGTTAACAATAAAAAATGCTGAGTCAACAGTGAATACACGTCGAGTTAACGATGAATAATGCTGAGTCAACAGTGAATACACATCGAGTTAACGATGAATAGTGCTGAGTCAACAGTGAATATACATCGAGTTAACAATGAATAATGCTGAGTCAACAGTGAATACACATCGAGTTAACGATGAATAATGTTAAGTCAAAAGTGAATACACATCGAGTTAACGATGAATNCGAGTTAACGATGAATAATGCTGAGTCAACAGAGAATACACATCGAGTTAACGATGAATGATGCTGAGTCAACAGTGAATACACATCGAGTTAACGATGAATAATGCTGAGTCAACCGTGAATATACATCGAGTTAACAATGAATAATGCTGAGTCAACAGTGAATACACATCGAGTTAACGTTGAATAATGTTGAGTCAACAGTGAATATACATCGAGTTAACAATGAATAATGCTGAGTCAAAAGTGAATACACATCGAGTTAACGATGAATAATGCTGAGTCAACAGAAAATACACATCGAGTTAACGATGAATAATGCTGAGTCAATAGTGAATACACATCGAGTTAACGATGAATAATGCTTAGTCAACAGTGAATACACATCGAGTTAACGATGAATAATGCTAAATAAACAGTTAATACACATCGAGTTAACAATGAATAATGCTGAGTCAACAGTGAA
>NW_018471665.1:0-297 GCF_002113885.1 Mizuhopecten yessoensis
CCGACAGGCAGCCATCTTGGATTTTGATATTAAAAGTTTGTTATCCCTATTTCTCAAGAAGTACCAGAGGGATCTTTTTCCAATTTTATATGTAGGTTCCCCTTGGTCCTTAGCTGTGCAGGGCAACTTTTGAGACTGATCGGATAAACAACATGGCCGACAGGCAGCCATCTTGGATTTTGATATTGAAAGTTTGCTATCGCTATTTCTCGGGAAGTATCTGAGGGATCTTTCTTAAATTTTATATGAAGGTTCCCCTTGGTCCTTAGCTGTGCAGGGCAACTTTTGAGACTGATC
>NW_018471665.1:340-714 GCF_002113885.1 Mizuhopecten yessoensis
TTTCTCAAGAAGTACCAGAGGGATCTTTCTCCAATTGTATATGTAGGTTCCCCTTGGTCCTTAGCTGTGCAGGGCAACTTTTGAGACTGATTGGATAAACAACATGGCCGACAGGCAGCCATCTTTGATTTTGATATTGAAAGTTTGTTATCCCTATTTCTCAAGAAGTACCAGAGGGATCTTTCTCCAATTTTATATGTAGGTTCCCCTTGGTCCTTAGCTGTGCAGGGCAACTTTTGAGACTGATCGGATAAACAACATGGCTGACAGGCAGCCATCTTGGATTTTGATATTGAAATATTGTTATCGCTATTTCTCGGGAAGTATCTGAGGGATCTTTCTTAAATTTTATATGTAGGTTCCCCTTGGTCCTA
>NW_018471666.1:0-714 GCF_002113885.1 Mizuhopecten yessoensis
AACTTTGATGTGCACAAAGACATAGCTATGATGATGCATGATTATGACACAGATATAACAGCAGCAGAAAAAATACTGGAAAGAAATGGTGCAGGGTAGAGGTTGGGCAACAGCTCTTGAAATTAAGGTTGCTGCAATCTTATTTAACATAAAAATGAATGTGTATCTTCAGAACTATTACAATACACAATCAGTGCATCCAAGTAGGAACAGAAACAAGTTTACGTTGGAGTCTTATGCCCCTGATGTACAAATTTCAGGAAACAAGACTGTTACTCTTTTGCTCAACAACAGTCATTTTCAAGTTTTGCACAAAACAACAAATCCCAAACCACCACCATCACAAAACACATCTCATGCACACAAAAATGTAAATCATGAAATTCATGAATCAAATCACTTCACAAACAGACTGAATCAAAAGAGTACAAATACAAAAAGAAAAACACTATCTACACAAGAAGACATAATCAACCCTGTTCCTTTCAAAACACCTAAAAGACATGTTAACCAAAAGAAACAATATTTTGAACAAAACACTGAAATATTCCAGTTAGATCCTGAACCTGGTTTAGAAAATTCAGATAAAACTTCCACTCAAAATCCACATGTCACCACAAATGTAGAAAACAGCACCCCAATGCAATCAAACATATATGACCCTAGTATAACAGATTTGTACTTAAAATGCAGAAAACTTGGCATTCACTATGA
>NW_018471667.1:0-714 GCF_002113885.1 Mizuhopecten yessoensis
AACAACACATGTGGGCATTACACCGATGACGAGGCTTTATTACATGATGTGACATTGCATAAATTGCACAGTCTAATATCTGGAGCAATTATCCGGAATTTCAAATACATAACACGACATGTGACACGAGACACTTTGGCTTTGAACCACCAATCCGAGCACAGTATTCATCCCAGATATAACAAAATAATTTTGATACTGTTTGTGTAATAAGGAATGCTTAAACGCTTCCTCAAAAAAGTTATTATGGTTCGGGGTCCGTCTTATAGTAGTTTATTTCATACCATTTTTGTTATCGGGACCCTAATGGTCATCAGGTAGACAGGTAGCCATTTAAACAGATCCATCGTATAGTAAATTGTGCTGGGAGGCTAAAGCACTGTTACGCAAGTCAGTGCGTCGTTGGGTAACTCGGAACAACTAAAAAGGTTATCTTAACTTGACCTTATTACATCACTCCAAGACCGAGATCGTGTGTTATCTGAGTGCACGTGGGCTACACCGACTACAGCACGTGCTATAATAAGCGACGAGGTCTCAGGGTAAGGTCTTACAGCGTTTTTCATAAGGTATTTACATATTTCTAATTTCTAAAGAAGGACATACTCTTCAAAATGGAGTACCAAAAGCAACAGGAACCAAACCTGCAGGTAATATTCAATTATTTCATTGTGCTGAAAAAGTGATTTATGATTTCGTCACAGATTACATAAT
>NW_018471668.1:0-714 GCF_002113885.1 Mizuhopecten yessoensis
CAGTAGTTAGTGGACAGTAGTTAGTGGACAGTAGTTAGTGGAGAGCAGTTAGTGGACAGTGATTAGTGGACAGTAGTTAATGGACAGTAATTAGTGGACAGTGATTAGTGGACAGTAGTTAGTGAACATTGATTAGTAGACAGTAGTTAGTGGAGAGTGGTTAGTGGACAGTATTTAGTGGGCATTTATTAGTGAACAGTAGCTAGTGGACAGTAATTAATTGACAGTGATTAGTGGACAGTGATTAGGGGACAGTAGTTAGTGGACTTTGATAAGTGGACAGTTGTTAGTGGACATTGACAAATGGACAGTTGTAACTGGACAGTATTTAGTGGGCAGTTATTAGTGAACAGTAGCTAGTGGGCAGTAATTAATTGACAGTGTAATTAGTGGACAGTGATTAGGAGAAGTAGTTAGTGGAAAGTAGTTAGTTGGAAATGATTAGTGGACAGTAGTTAATGGACAGTAATTAGTGGACATTGATAAGTAGACAGTAATTAGTGGACATTGATAAGTGGACAGTAGTTAATGGACAGTAATTAGTGGACAGTGATTAGGAGAAGTAGTTAGTGGGCAGTGATTAGTGGACAGAAGTAAGTTGACAGAGGTTAGTGGACATTGATAAGTGGACAGTGATTAGGAGAAGTAGTTAGTGGACAGTAGTTAGTTGGAAATGATTAGTGGACAGTGATTAGTGGACAGTAGTTAGAGGAC
>NW_018471669.1:0-714 GCF_002113885.1 Mizuhopecten yessoensis
ACCTATAGGGAGAGCTTCGTTCTCACGGGCCCTTCGGGCCCGTGACAGAGCTCCGCCCTCTATTACTATTACGTTCGAGATCCTTAAATGTTATGCAGCATATGCTGCATTAGTTATCACTGAGCTAGTCGATCGCAGATCGTCAGTTTCTTATCGCTCCTATAACACTTTTTATGAAGTGTTTGCCCCGTGTTGAACGTGTCAGATCTGCATTTTCTCACGTGGTTACACGCATTTGTTTGGGGTCCGAAAACTTTCTCGCTGTCTGGACAACAAGTATTTGCAAAATAAAATCATTTTAATTTTTGACACATTTCCTTCCATCTATGTTTGTATCATTATTTGATACATTGCCATTTTAATTAATTTATTCCCGAAAAATAGCATGTGTTATGTATTGTTTACCCCCTGTCAGTAGCCCCCGAAAATGTAACTGAGTATAAAAGACCGTGCGTGACTGTATGGAGCCTCATACACGTGTAGCACTTCAAATTAGTCTTGGGAAAGAGAAAAAGTCTTTTAAAGTTTAATTTAGCAACTGGAAGGCATTTTGAAGTAATGTACATCACTACATGTGTATGTATATAATTTTGTTTTTAGTTTGTACCCCAAGTGACCTTCGGTTCTGTGGTTACAGAAATTCATGAGTTAAGAAACCTATGAGAACTTGCAACAAAAAAGATGACAAATACTACAGTGTCTAAGGCAACAGGA
>NW_018471670.1:0-714 GCF_002113885.1 Mizuhopecten yessoensis
TATATATATATAGTTCAATTTTGCCTATCGCCCCCTTAATATTTTTCTTGGTATAAGGGCAATTGTTTAGTTTACGTAAAAAATGCATAAATCTTTAACTGTGCATTTACAACGCGTTTGTCTACTTTTTTAAAATTAAATTATAAAGAATGCCCAAGATTTTGTTTTTGTATATATGGCATATACCGAAAAATTATTGTGCACTTTTTTGCATAAACCGCTTCGCGGATTTATGCAAAGTGCACAATTTATTTTCGGTATATACCGTATATACCAAAACCAAATCTTGGTCATTCCTTAAATATACACGTGTATGTATATTTCTTTGACACATGTATATGGTTATTCACATTAATTGATATGGACATATAATGACAGACATTTTCATACAGCATTTTAACTTGCATGCTACATTTGTATCACACATAATTATATTGTGTAGTAAAAGAACATGTTCTACCATATGTAATTTTAACCAGAATTAATGACAATAATCTAATGTGATTTTAATATATAGTATGGCTTGTCTAGCACCTGGTGTTACAAAGACGAAAACAAAATGTTGATCAGCATGTTGGCTATGCACGAGTCATTTGCATCCAGGACACAATTTTAACAAGATTAGCAAGGCTTTTGTCTGGATTCAGTTTAAACAGGAGAATTATTTGTCAAGGTCTGGTTTACAAAAGTCATACATCTGTATAGGATGCCACA
>NW_018471671.1:0-714 GCF_002113885.1 Mizuhopecten yessoensis
TTCATAGATGACTTATTTGTGATCTCATCGCTAGGGCTGTAACTCTGTCAAAATATATACACCATGTTTATATTCAAAGGACCATACTTATGCGAATTAGGAGTTCATCATAAATAATGCATTTTTTTGCATTTTTTATTATAAAGCCACAAACCATATTCACCTCAAATCTTGACAGAGAAAATATTAACATGTTTGTATATTAAGAGTCTATTCTAACAGTCCATTAGTACAATGAGAAAACATTGAATTTGTGTGAGGTGTTTACCTTATTTTTCATAGCTGCACCAACCATACCACTAAAATAAATGTTGTTTCCTTCCATCAGAACAGAACAAGCTAATATTCTGTCACTGTCTAGCAAGTCTTTGCCTTTCCTTAGGGCTTTAACATCTGCAGAGGCATTTTTATCTCCTGAAAGCAGCAGTTTTACTTCAATTTTAAGGTGTAAAAAATAATGTTGTAAACATTAATGTTACCAATAAATGGGAAATTCTGATCTTCACTCATTCTGCAAGTAAAATCTGGTAAAAAAACAGGCTTTTCCATATGCTTCAATGAAGAGTTCACAATAATATCCTTCATTTAAAATGTTTATTTAAATAAAATTGCAATAATTCTATGCACAAAATTGTTATTGCTGATCAGGTAGGCCCATATGGAGTCAATATGTACATGCATCATCTTTATAAAGGGTACTTTAAAATATGTACC
>NW_018471672.1:0-714 GCF_002113885.1 Mizuhopecten yessoensis
TAGGGGTGTAACGATTCACCGATGCATCAATGTATTGGATCGCAAGGGCCGCGACACGATGCACCGATGCGGCAAGACTGTATCGTGATACCTACGCCACTTTTAATTTTGTACTCTCCCTTGTTTTCTGTACCTTAGAATATGTCATGACACAATTGTAGGCTCACAATGAGCTATTTGATTGCTTGGAGACATAAAAAAAACTGAATCACAATGCTGATAGTGGTATTTGTACATTGAAGATTATCTGAGATCGTATCAGTTTAAACATAATACTGCCACACAAGTCAATTAATAATGAACACATTACACAAGGTCGCTGGTATGCAGTGATGGTCAACCAATGTCATCTGAAAGGTGTCGCATACAGGGTTTCATTATAATTATTATTATTTTTTGCAATAAAAGTGTTTCAGTATATATGTATAACAGTGATTTTTGGGACTCGGACAACTGAGTCATGGACTAATGCTTTTCCTATGGGACTCATTAATGTTTTGAGAACCCATTGTATTCCTTCAGTTTTGGCACTAATCAATATTTTAAAAAAGATGTTCTGGACCTAGCCTGATTTTTTTTTTATAAAATCGCTGTATTAAACTTATTAAAGTAGAAAGTAACTCAAGTGAATTAACATGATATTTTTTTATTTTATTTTTTCGTTTTCATTTTTTTTACATGACATGATATAACACATATGGTACATGATTGTTG
>NW_018471673.1:0-714 GCF_002113885.1 Mizuhopecten yessoensis
TATTTGATAATGGCGGGGACGAGATCGGTATTTGATAGGGGCGGAAACGAGACCGATATCTGATATGGGCGGGGAAGAGACCGGTATTTGATATGGGCAGGGATGAGATCAGTATTCGATAATGGCGGGGACGAGATCGGTATTTGTTATGGGCAGGGATGAGACCGGTATTTAATAGGGGCGGGGACGAGATCGGTATTTGACAGGTTTGGGGATGAGATCGGTATTTGATAGGTTTTGGGACGAGACCGGTATCTGATATGAACGGGGGTAATATCGGTATTTGATATGGGTGGAGACGATACCGGTATTTGATAGGTGTGGGGATGAGACCGATATGTGATATGGGTAGGGATGAGATCGGTTTTTGATAATGGCTAGGGCGAGACCGGTATTTGTTAGGTTTGGGAACAATACCGATATCTGATATGGGCGGGGACGACATCGGTGTTTGAGAAGGGCAGGGATGAGATCGATATTTGATAGGGGCGGGAACGAGACCGATGTTTGAAAGGGGCGGGGTCTATACCGGTATTTTATAATGGCAGAGATGAAATCAATATTTGATAGGGGCGGGGATGAGACTGGTGTATGATAGGGGCGGGGACGAGACCGGTGTCTGAAAGGGGCGGGGACTAGACCGGTATTTGATATGGGCAGGGATGAGACCGGTATTTGATAATGGCGGGGACGAGATCGGTATTTGATAGGGGC
>NW_018471674.1:0-714 GCF_002113885.1 Mizuhopecten yessoensis
CCTGCCGATAACCATGGAATAATCTGTTATGGAACCCTAGGAAAGAAATCGAAATAGAGGTTGGTTCCGAGGAGACATAATAAAGAAGTTCGACTAACCTGGACAAATATCCGCTTCACATTTGTGAGAAGAGCATTTTGTAGCGTGTCAAAGAATGACATCAGACCATCAATAGTCTTCCTCTGGTAACCGATATACCTCTGCTGCAGGAAGACTCCAGTGTTCTCCACGAAGTGGATCAGCTCGTGGTACTCAATCTGAACAATACAAGTTTCAAGTGTAACTGGAAATTTTTATAAGAAGTAACTGAGGTGCGTTATCCGTCAAAAATTGTTTAATCGATGACACCGTACGCACACCTTTACTTCTGACGGGAAATACAAATCTAATATACATGTAAATGATGTTTTATTGTGTTTTCCTTGAATGATTCAGCTAGTGTTGAAATCACGGGGAAAGGTCTTGTGAAAAGTTCCATATGCATTGATTAATTAATAAACAGGTATTATTATTTCGTTCTTAACGGACTATCGACACAGGAATGTCATTTGGCCTAACAAATAGTCGATGAAAGTAGGTAAAATAAAAAGCGTCAACTTGAAAATTGAAAATGGCTTAGGTGTTTTTGATATTTTGGAACAGACAAACAGCTTACAGATAGTTTAAAACTGTTCAGACATTTATTGTTTCGAGATACGATTTAGACAAATGTCT
>NW_018471675.1:0-714 GCF_002113885.1 Mizuhopecten yessoensis
AGGATAAAATCAGGGGATTCTTTAAGGTACTTTTCTTAATAATTTTCTTTCTAATTGATGTATTGAGTTGAAATTAACAACTTAACGAATTAAACTTTTGCTTTAGTTTTTGTACAAGTAATGCAATAGGACATCTTTGAACAAATTAACGAGTTGAAAATCCGGATATACCGGGGTCCAAAACGGGGCCTTATAGACACTCATTCAGTTTGTATCTTGTTTCGTTGTTTAAACGCTTTGATATGACGGAACCAGAAACTGACAGGGAGATTTATAATAGAAATGATCTTTTTGACGTACATCAATATCCCATGTGTGGATTGAAAACAAAAAGACTTCACTTCATGTATAATGTTGTATGTATATGCCATTGTCATGGAGTCACACAAACACAAGGGTAGGACTAGTGTCCGCGTCATGTTAAGAGCAGACCTTTAATGCAATAAAGTCCTAATGGCGTCGTGTTATCAGTTTCCAATCACTGAGACACAGAGCGTTATTATATGAAACTTATATCTAGAACTGAGCTGGTGGAAATCCCTTGTTACCTATGACTGTTCATGGTGAAATGGAATATTTTCCATTGCACGATAAACTACTTATATTATGAATGGGGTGTTATTTATACCCGTAAGTAGATGTGTACTAGATAGATACATAAATTTATACTGTAAAGTATGGCAGACTTAACGACTTAGTAAAAAAAAAAAAAAA
>NW_018471676.1:0-714 GCF_002113885.1 Mizuhopecten yessoensis
TGATTTTTGTGGATTTGTTTTTTCAATGAGTCGTATGAATAAGGGATAAAGTGAGTTCCCAAAACGTGATTAATCCTATTGGGAACACTAGAGTCCGACAAATAACTAAGGTATTTCTTAGATATAATTAAAATGTCTTTAAATGAATTAAGGAAAAACGAAAAAAAATGAAATATCCCTAAACAATGAATGACATCCTCAACTGTGAAAGAGATATCTTTTAAGATGAACGTAACACAGCCCAGATGACTTAATGGCATAGAGCTGTTCCTGAATAAACTATATACGTGATTGTTATGACAAATATCACCTAAATTGAAAGAAATGTCTTTTGGTGTATAACATGTTAAGTTGGTTTGCCATGATAAACGACAATATACAGACAGTGTCAGAGTGCAAGTCCTATACGCTTTGAATGCACAGATAACTGATCAATAATGTTGGGATACGCTTCACCGTTCATTACAATGATTGGTTTTAAAAGGTTGTTTTCTATTCCACTTTAGGTCCTGTTGTTTGCCCGAAAGGGTGCAACATATTTTATTTATATAGCATTTAACTCACATTGATATCACAGGCTTAATTCACTTGACTAAAGAATTTTATAAATTGATCTTTTTGGACATCAACCCCTATCCCCTCCCTCCACCGCCCCATCTCCTAACCAACAATCACACTAAAATACACCTTCACATACACACACACACACACACA
>NW_018471677.1:0-715 GCF_002113885.1 Mizuhopecten yessoensis
AAAACAATGTATAAAACGGTACCTGTAAATACTAGTAGTAAAAAAGGCATTGGATTAGAAGTAGAAGGCTTCAAACGATACAACCCATACTCATTATAAACAATAAATGACATTGATCTTAGGTAGTTAAAGACCGATATATTAATACTCATTTAAGATGTTCAATATACGTGTCTTCTTTAAAAGTTTCATACAAATTGTACAAAATAGTTTTGTGTATTTAACAGTGGTTTGGAAACTGTGGTAATGTGTAGAAATAAATGCCTTAAGTACAGGGAAAGACAAATACATAGTGAGAGTCATCAGCGATAAGTGAAAGATATTGTGGTAAAGTTAAAAGTTAAGGTACAATTTACGGATCACTAATACAATAATTCAGAAAACGACTCTTAAAATTGATTGTAAGGGGAAAACTATTCTTCTTCTGTAAATCTTTTAATGTAAGAATATTTCGGAGAAATGTTGTTCGTAATTTTACAATTGTGAAATCACTCTCATAACACGAATATCGCAATTGTGTTTCAAAATTGTTAGTTTTTATATTTTTTATATTATATTACGTTTTATTTGTCATTAATAGATAACAGTTTTTAGATGAAAAGTGATACAGAGTTAGTCAATAAGAAGTCAGTGTTTGGTATTCCTTTTAGTATACCATATGTCTCCTAGTCGGGGAAAGACAACTACTCTCATATCCATGAAGACCCCTTATTGA
>NW_018471678.1:0-715 GCF_002113885.1 Mizuhopecten yessoensis
ATAGACACCGTTTCACATTTATTGTAAACGTTAGTTTCGTACTTATAGTTAATACTAATATATTGTATTTTAGGTTTATCTACTGGAATGTAATAAACCAATGAACCTAAATATTGTGCTCGTTATTACTGAGGAGTGAACGACTTTACCTACATAATTGTATTTATCATGTTTTACTGTAATATGCTCAACATTACTTGCAACATTTGGAGTCATGTAGGTCCAAACATCTTTTAAAATAAACATTTACAACAAAGGGTATTTCAAACTGAACTGAACGTTTTAAAATGTTTTAAAAAGGAAATTATCAGTCCATCACGATTTGATTACAATACGTATTTTGATCGGACAAGCACCTTTTTCTTATCTGAGACAGAACCATGGTTAAATCGTATTTAGCCACGTCCCGTTCCTAACAAAAACAACATTGACAAAAGATGACAAATTTAGTTTTTGATAGATAAATAATAAGTATCCTTGCATGAATTAGACTAAATTATCTAAGCTTCAATATGATCAGGTTTTGTTTGGTTTAATTTTGTTTAACGTCCTAGGTAAGGTCATTTAAGGGTGTGCCTCCATGTGTGAAGTGTATGCTTGCTTGCGTGCGTGTATGCAGGAGACAGGGCTGATCAGTGTTTGTGAAACCCAAACCAAAAACGAATATCACAGTTTCATAGCGATTTTATGAATTTTTAACATCAACGAATCCATT
>NW_018471679.1:0-715 GCF_002113885.1 Mizuhopecten yessoensis
TCTGTTCAGAGTTTATGGTTAGGAGAGGTCTATTCAGAATGTATAGGTGAGGAGAGGTCTATTCAGAGTTTATAGGTTAGGAGAGGTCTGTTCAGAGTTTATGGTTAGGAGTGGTCTGTTCAGAGTTTATAGGTTAGGAGAGGTCTGTTCAGAGTTTCTGGTTAGGAGAGGGCTGTTCAGTGTTTATGGTTAGGTGCGGGGGGGGTTCAGAGTTTATGGTTAGTAGAGGTCTGTTCAGAGATTATGGTTAGGAGCGGTCTGTTCAGAGTTTAGGGTTAGGAGAGGTCTGTTCAGAGTTTATTGTTAGGAGAGGTCTGTTCACAGTTTAGGCTTAGGAACGGTCTGTTCAGAGTTTATGGTTAGGAGAGGTCTGTTCAGAGTTTAGGGTTAGGAACGGTCTGTTCAGAGTTTATGGTTTAGAGAGGTCTGTTCAGAGTTTCTGGTTAGGAGAGGGCTGTTCAGTGTTTATGGTTAGGTGCGGGGGGTGTTCAGAGTTTATGGTTAGTAGAGGTCTGGTTAGAGTTTATGGTTAGGAGCGGTCTGTATAGAGTTTAGGGTAAGGAGCGGTCTGTATAGAGTATAGCGTTAGGAGAGGTCTGTTCTGAGTTTATAGGTTAGAGAGGTCTGTTCAGAGTTTATAGGTTAGGAGCGGTCTGTATAGAGTTTAGGGTAAGGAGCGGTCTGTATAGAGTATAGCGTTAGGAGAGGTCTGTTC
>NW_018471680.1:0-715 GCF_002113885.1 Mizuhopecten yessoensis
AAATAGATCATAAATACCATACAAACACAGTTCAATGCTTAAATATATGTATATATATAGTAGATAATAAATAAATAAGTCCTTGCGAAGGAAAATATAGAATAACAAGAGGCCCAATGGGCCTGCATCGCTCACCTGGTATAAAACTCACACTTGTAACCTTAAAAGTGATCTAAAATAAAGCTACAGGCAAAATATCAGTATTTATGATTAAAATTCGTTCAAAAGACCCTGTTAATTTTTTTAAAAACATTTCACCCCTATGATTGAAAGTCAAACAAAGTCATTATGTTGAACACAATGTATAGCCTTTCATCTCAGGATGCTACTAACTAAATATCAACATCCTGAGCCTTTTGGTTATTCAGAACAAGTTGTTAAAATATTTTAAACATATTTGCTCCTTGTGACCTTGAATATGACTCAAGGTCAAACATTTAAACAAACTTGGTAGCCCTTGATACTAGTATGCTACTAACTAAATATCATCACCCAGGGCATTTTGGTTATTCAGAAGAAGTTGTTTAAAGTTTTTAACATATTTGACCCGTGACCTTGAATATGGGTGAAGGTCATTTATTTGAACAAATTTTGTAGCCCTTTATCTCAGCATGCTACTGGGCAAATATCATTACCCTGGGCATTTTGGTTATTGAGAAAAAGTTGTTACGACTTTTTAACATATTTGATCCCTGTGACCTTGAATATGGGAGAA
>NW_018471681.1:0-715 GCF_002113885.1 Mizuhopecten yessoensis
TAGGAACACTACAGTAAGTAGGTCAGAGGAAACCATCCGCTTTGGGGAAGAGTGCGGGAAGCATAATTTCAGCAAGCAGAGCATCGTCAGAAAATTAATCAGAATATATTTTATTAATTATATACTCACAAAAAAACATGTATTGTTATATTTTTCACATACATATGGCTAGTTAAGAAAGTATCGAAGTGAATGCTTTCTCTGCCTATTATTTTGCAAACCCCAAAATGTCGTCACTACAGGATGAATGAAAATGATAGGGGTCGCTGCCGAAAATATTTGCACATGAATGAAAAGTGAATGAATGACATCCATATAAGGAGATATCAGATACCATACAAGGGCTGACATGAGAGGCCATATAATGTAATAGATGGCGCAAGTATCTACTGTGCAATTCCACGTTAAGCAAACTTCGTAGTATGCTCGATTCCCTAGACACCTGCAACACCTGCGTTACCTCTCGGATGTGTCAAAAATCATAATTCTTTTACCTCGAAAGCCAGTCTAGCCCAATATCTTGAATCCAATTTTAACCTTTCAACTTAACACAGCCCATGTTGGGTTTGGAACAAGACACGGATATTTTTGATCGCTTTTAAATATATATATCTCCTGTATGTTATAAACCTCCCCCATACCACTTTTGATGGCTATATGAGATATGTATCCCCCTACATGTGATAACCCCCCCCCCCCCCCCCCCCCCCCCCCC
>NW_018471682.1:0-222 GCF_002113885.1 Mizuhopecten yessoensis
ATCTGTAGGTGTGTCTGCTCCAACATAATCAATATAACCGTACAATATGTTCCATCTATCTGTATGTGTGAATGCTCCTACAGATACAATATAAACGTACAACATGTTCTATCTATCTGTATGTGTGACTGCTCCAACAGAATCAATATAACCGTACAACATGTTCTATCTATCTGTATGTATGACTGCTCCAACAGAATCAATATAACCATACAATATGTT
>NW_018471682.1:425-715 GCF_002113885.1 Mizuhopecten yessoensis
TATGTGTGTCTGCTCCAACACATTCAATGTAACCATACAATATGTTCTATCTATCTGTATGTGTGACTGCTCCAACAGAATCAATATAACCATACATTATGTTTTATCTATCTGTATGTGTATCTGCTCCAACAGAATCAATATAACCATACAACATGTTCTATCTATCTGCATGTTTAACTGCTCCAACAGAATCAATATAACTTGACAATATGTTCTATCAATCTGTATGTGTGTTGTCTCGTACAGAATCAATATAAGCGTACAACATGTTCTATCTCTCTGTATGT
>NW_018471683.1:0-715 GCF_002113885.1 Mizuhopecten yessoensis
ATTCATGAATTCGAACAGTTCGCAAATGTTTATTAGTTTTAAGACACCTAGTGAAAACAAAATTCAATCCAATTTAATTATATCCTTATATACTTATGGCTTCAACATCATTCAGGATATGATTTTAATAAGACTGTCAAAAGTAGCATGTAACTTATCGTTGAAAGTATTTTTTTCGATCTGACATCAAACATGGCCGCCATGGCATCTGATTGGTTAAAATTTAAATATTTTCGCTAAAATCTACTATGGAGATGTAAGACAAAATATGGAAGTCGGTGATGATTTCATTATTTGATACAGGAATATAAGTTAATGAAAAACATATTTATGAAATAAAATTATTATATTCCTCTTGTTCCAGTCTACTCAACTGCAAATGAGTACGTGGTTGGGCAGTGCTAGAGTTATTGAATGCTAGCTGTGAGTGCCGAAANTAGATATTGGCTGGATGCAAAGGCCCTATAACCACTGATAATAATTTGTGAACCGCTTTGATACGACCTACGAACTAGGTTGTGACAAAGCGGTATATAAGAATTGTTATTAAGAAAAATGTGTATCCCACATAGTTATTTAGAATTTTATCATTACAAATCTTGCAAAGCTCTAATCATCACACTTTCCTATTTTTCAGGTAACGAGCCCAGCCATGAAGACATGACAATAGACAACGTGCCACAGACTACAGTCCTGTCAAACATTCCGTACTCTA
>NW_018471684.1:0-715 GCF_002113885.1 Mizuhopecten yessoensis
AAATAGAAAAGGCTATGGCCGTGTTTACACAATTGACACCAGCTTTAAATCAGTTAAAATACCAAACAAACATGAATTTCTCTTGGTGTTTGACTTTATATAATAATGCAATTACTTTTAAGGTTTCAAAGCTTTGAAATCACAAGTTGGATAAATAAATTTGGCTATAACTTCTGTTCTATAAACATAATTTTGTTCATANTTATGGCATTGTGGCAAATGATACAAATCACCTATGTGAATAACCCCATGACCTATTCCACAAAGACCAAGATGGTCAATGTAGCTTTTGCCTGGTTCTTAAATGGGGAATATATAGTCAGTCCTAAAGTGATAAAAAAATGTGGAAGAGGCTACACTTGTGTGTGTGTGTGTGTGTGTGTGTGTGTGTGTGGGTGTGTGTGTGTGGGTGTGTGTGGGGGGAGGGTAATCTGAGTTTGAGTTACAAGTTGATGAAATAGACAACAATGGTGCGGTAGCAAGATTTATCTTCACTGTTGTGTTATTGTTCTATATTAGTATATATAAAGTTATTTAGTACTCTTGCATTAGGAAAGAATGTTGAATGATAATTTGTTTTTCCCTCATAAATGTTTTACTCGAGCTTGTTCTTTGTGAGTTGTGTTTCCCTACAAGGCCACACAATGTATAATTTGGGGGAGGGGGTTATTATTTAAATGTGGTTAGTTTGTCTGTCCATGCATCTATCTGTCTG
>NW_018471685.1:0-715 GCF_002113885.1 Mizuhopecten yessoensis
TATCCTATCAGGGGGTGGGTTGGAGTCGCCTATGCTATATCCTATTAGGGGGTGGGTTGGATTCGCCCATGCTATATCCTATCAGGGGGTGGGTTGGAGTCGCCTATGCTATATCCTATCAGGGGGTGGGTTGGAGTCGCCCATGCTATATCCTATCAGGGGCTGGACTGGAGTCGCCTATGCTATATCCTATCAGGAGGTGGGTTGGAGTCGCCCATGCTATATCCTATCAGGGGATGAGTTGGAGTCGCCTATGCTATATCCTATCAGGGGGTGGGTTGGAGTCGCCTATGCTATATCCTATCAGGGGNTCGCCTATGCTATATCCTATCAGGGGATGAGTTGGAGTCGCCTATGCTATATCCTATCAGGGGGTGGGTTGGAGTCGCCCATGCTATATCCTATCAGGGGGCGGGTTGGAGTCGCCTATGCTATATCCTATCCTTATATTATATTGTGATGAAATTTGGAGGCGACTCCTGTGTCCGAAATGGTTTGTCACGCTGGTTGATGCAACTCTGGCTGTTGTTCCTACATGTAACTAGTGTTTTTGTATCGTTGGGGGAGGTTAAAAATTGGCCAAGAAGGCTTGTAGTAATTTATATAATTTATATAAGAAAGATTTTTTTGTGTGTATATTTTGAAGGTGTATTTATTGTATATATATTAAATTTGTTATGTACCTCGGGTCTCTAACTGCCGGTTGTGCCCGACA
>NW_018471686.1:0-715 GCF_002113885.1 Mizuhopecten yessoensis
GTAAATTCACGGGTGTTTTGTTTTTAGATCTTCGTAAAGCATTTGGTACCGTAAATCATAAAGTGCTCTTGCATAAGCTTAATGCTTAAGGGGTTTCTGATATAGCATTGGACTTTTTCGAATCATACCTTTCCGGTACAGCGCAAGCGGTAGACTTTAAAGGTACTTTATCAAGTTGTAAGGAAATAAACATCGGTGTTCCCCAGGGTTCGATACTTGGGCCACTATTTTTTATCTTGCATATCAATGACTATCCAACATGTTTGAAACATTCATCAGTTGTAATGTACGCTGACGACACATCACAGGGTGTAAAAGGTGATGCAGTTGATGATGTCGAAGAAAAGTTAATAGTTGACCTTGAATGAGCAAGTGAGTGGATGACCAATAATAAAATGAGTCTATATCTAACAAAAACCCAATGCATGCTTATTGGCTCAAAGTGGGTGATATAATTATTGAAACTGTACACAATGCCAAACTGCTGGGAGTTTTTATTGACAGCTGTTTATCATGGAATGTACATATTGAATATGTATGTAAGAAATTATCAAAGAAAATTTGAGTGTTAAAACGAATCAGAAAATACATGTCCCAAGAAATGTCCAAAATGGTGTATACGACTATTGTTTTACCTCATTTTATGCACTGTTCTTCAGTATGGAGCAACCCTACAAATGTGTCCCTTAAGGAAAGAATATTTAAACTTCAAAAG
>NW_018471687.1:0-198 GCF_002113885.1 Mizuhopecten yessoensis
CTATTACACGTCATTCTTGTGTTATATCATAAGAGAATATGTTCTTTTAGATATGTTCTTGTTTTTATTAACATAAACTGTATCCTATTACACATCATTCTTGTGTTATATCATAAGAGAATATGTTCTATTAGATATCGCTCTTGTTTTGAACATCAGGAAATGTATCCTATTACACGTCAGTCTTGTGTTATATCA
>NW_018471687.1:311-715 GCF_002113885.1 Mizuhopecten yessoensis
TTACACGTCAGTCTTGTGTTATATCATAAGAGAATATGTTCTATTAGATATCGCTCTTGTTTTGAACATCATAAAATGTATCCTTTTATACGTCAGTCTTGTGTTATATCATAAGAGAATATGTTCTATTAGATATCACACTTGTTTTGAACATCAGAAAATGTATCCTATTACACGTTAGTCTTGTGTTATATCATAAGAGAATATGTTCTGTTAAATATCGCTCTTGTTTTGAACAACATAAAATGTATCCTATTACACATCATTCTTGTGTTGTATCATAAGAGAATATGTCCTATTAGATTTCGCTCTTGTTTTGAACATCAGAACATGTATCTTAGTACACGTCATTCTTGTGCTATATCCTCAGAGAATATGTCCTATTAGATATCGCTCTTGTTTTG
>NW_018471689.1:0-715 GCF_002113885.1 Mizuhopecten yessoensis
TACGGATGTTGATAGCTCCTGTTGTACAAAATAGCGGATCTATTAAGGACTTTGGTCGGGGTTTGAAGGAAGGGGGGGGGGGGTTGATAATAATAGTTTGAAGATTGTTTACCTAATATATAGTAACATACACTCCAACTGAGCTGTATTTGGAAAGAGTTCTGATTCGGTGTTGGTCATATCAACTCTGGCCACCTTTGGAACTCTTTCCAATACAGAGCCAGAAAAAGTGTATTCGGGTAGGTGAACTATGATGACAGGGGAAGGGGGTGAAGGGGACGGGGGAAGGGGAAGTTAAAAACACGCTGATATAGTCTATGGCCTAACAAAGAGAGTATCACTGATTGCCTTCTTGAAGGTGTCAAGTGATGGACTGCTGTAAGCTCCTAAAGGGAGGGCGTTCCATTGGACTATGGTTAGGGGGAAGAAAGAGTATTTGTAAAAGTCCTTATTGGTAGGGATTTGCCGGAAATATAGGGGGTGGGCATTTCTTGATAGTCTCGTTGAGTGGACTACATATGGTGGCATTTGGATTGCTATTGTCTGGTAGACTATTTTATAAAATAAACACAGTCTGCTTTTGGATCTTCTGTGTGCTAATGTTTGCCAACCTAGTCTCCCTAACATGTCTGTAACACTGTCCAGAGGAGAAAATTTGCCAGACACCCATCTAGCAGCTCTGCACTGGACCATTTCTAGTTGTTTACTTTGATCT
>NW_018471690.1:0-715 GCF_002113885.1 Mizuhopecten yessoensis
TGGTATAATATCGGATAATTATTGGTAAACATGTATACTCTACCTCGTATAATATCGGATAATTATTGGTAAACATGTATACTCTACCTAGTATGATATCGGATAATTATTGGTAAACATGTGTACTCTACCTGGTATAATATCGGATAATTATTGTTAAACATGTGTACTCTACCTGNTGGTATGATATAGGATAATTATTGTTAAACATGTGTACTCTACCTGGTATGATATAGGATAATTATTGTTAAACATGTATACTCTACCTGGTATAATATCGGATAATTATTGGTAAACATGTATACTCTAACTGGTATACTATCGGATAATTATTGGTAAACATGTATACTCTACCTGGTATACTATCGGATAATTATTGGCAAACATGTATACTCTACCTGTTATAATATAGGATAATTATTGGTAAACATGTATACTCTACCTGGTATACTATCGGATAATTATTGGCAAACATGTATACTCTACCTGTTATAATATAGGATAATTATTGGTAAACATGTATACTCTAACTGGTATACTATCGGATAATTATTGGTAAACATGTATACTCTACCTGGTATGATATCGGATAATTATTGGTAAACATGTATACTCTACCTGGTATTATATCGGATAATTTTTGGCAAACATGTGTACTCTACCTGGTATAATATAGGATAATTATTGTTAAACATGTGTACTCTACCTGGTATGA
>NW_018471691.1:0-715 GCF_002113885.1 Mizuhopecten yessoensis
ATACTAGAAATAATTATAATAAATTATGTACATTTTTAGCACACATTTGTCAGATGGTGCGCTATTCAAATTGCCCTTCGTCTGTGGTCCGTGGTCCTGGGTCCTTGGTCTGTCTGTCCGATCGTCCTTAAACAATTCTTGTTAGCGTCATTTCTCAGAAATTGTGCATGTTATCTTTTGTGACTGATGGAATAAACAAAATGGATGAAGGGTGGCCATCTTAGATTTTGACAGTTACAATTTGTTATTGCTAATCCTCAGAAAGTAGTGGATGGATTTTTCTAAAATTTGATATACATGTAGGTTCCCATTGATCCTTAGTTGTGGGAGAGTGATCGTAAGAACAAGATGACCACAGGAAGTTCCTTACAGATCTTTCTCATATTACAATGATCGGTTCTATTTCTTCCACATTACGTACCATGCTAGTAAATATGTGAAATGATAAACTCACAGAGAAGGTTGTCTTTCATACACAGTAGTATGAAGTCTAGATCAAGTTACCTCAAGGTGCATTATTATGGTATACATGACTCAATCAAACAGATAAGAGAAAAGATCAATCTGACATAGAACTAATAGAGATGGTAAAATGGTGAGCGCCAAGATCCCTCTGGGACCTCTTGTTGTTATGTAATACAAGATTATAATATTAATGTTGAACCTGGCAGATAGGAGTTGCAGAGCGAATGTCTGTACTGCTATCATAAAGTTT
>NW_018471692.1:0-715 GCF_002113885.1 Mizuhopecten yessoensis
TATAAAAAGATGATTAAATTGTGAAATTAGCAATGTTTTAATAATAAAATTGAAAAGTGAATTGATAATGATCACTTTATCTATATAAAAAAAATAAAAAAAATTACAGAGGTATTTAACTTCAGTGTCAAATTTAAGATCAGACACATTTATTTGATTCCTTTTAAGGATTTTAAATGGAAAGTGGTTTGATCTATATACTAACAGCAATATCTCCTCAGTTCATTTCATTTCAACAATTATTATTTTATGTCATAGAGAAACTTGCAGTTGGTTTGACTACCTTTAATTTGACATAATATCATGACATACTGATTTCAAATATCTCTTAAAAAATATAGCTTTATCTCAGGAGTTCAGAAGCTTGAAGTATACCACTTATGTTCTCTATTTTTTCAGCTACAAATCCACCTCCAACTAACAACTTAGTAGACTTGGTGAGGAAGATACGACAGAAAAAAACAAGCTTTAATAAGCAGGTTCGTGTATATAGATATTTTAAAGTTATTTTACCATTATTACATCAACTACATTATCATTTCTGTTTATCCTATCATAGCTAACAAAACTATTATGACAGCTCCATGTCCAATAAGTATACCTGAATGACATGACCGATGATCAGCAATTCTTTTTTCATCAGATAGTGGACTATTCAAATTGACCTTCATCTCTGGTCTGTCATTCTGTCCATTCTTAAACAATTCTTGTAAGA
>NW_018471693.1:0-715 GCF_002113885.1 Mizuhopecten yessoensis
GTATCCATAACAGTTTCCTGAAATTTAATTAAAGCAGTAATTACAGTCCATTCTAGTTGGATTTGGATCCCTTTTTCCATATTATGATTACACTTTTCAAATGATGGAACTCTTTAAACATGTGTTTCCCCATAAAGGAAAGTATAGAATTATTTTCTAGTCTGTTTTCATTTGCAATGGAATACTTACTAGGTAATATTCCATTCTTATAAGTAGTTTAGAAAGAATATCCTCTAATCAATAACGTGTTGAAACAGTAAAATGAAAATTGTGTGGAAAAATCAAAGACTTTTCTTTGCAGTATCAAACTGTTTTTGAATAAAGTTGATTTGCTATTTCACACATCAATTTCCGTGTTATACATATTTGATCTGGATATGCTTTGTAATTGTACACATCACATGTTCCTGTTACTCTTCTAGAACGTTACAATTTATGATGCATACTCTTTGGCATCACAAAGACTTTTCTTTGCAGTATCAAACTGTTTTTGAATAAAGTTGATTTGCTATTTCACACATCAATTTCCGTGTTATACATATTTAATCTGGATATGCTTTGTAATTGTACACATCACATGTTCCTGTTACTCTTCTAGAACGTTACAATTTATGATGCATACTCTTTGGCATCACAAATAATTTGTATACTGCATTATGTTTATAGCATGTTTTTAGGTCACCCGAGCTTTGCTCAAGTGACCTATTCCAATCAC
>NW_018471694.1:0-715 GCF_002113885.1 Mizuhopecten yessoensis
TTCCGGGGGGATTGGGTCCGACTGGGTTGTTCGGATTCTGCTGCTTAATAACATATCGAATTATAAGTCAGTCCAGCCAAGTTTCCCATTAGATAATAAGAGGTAGAAGTCTACCTGACATTTCCTTCACCGATTCAAAATCTATTGCCTCTAAATTATTCACGAGAAACCCTCCACCTTTTAGTTACAATGATCAGATTGTTGATAACATCAAATGCGAGATGCACTTGTCGAAAGCCCAAAATATAGAGAAAGATTACCCATGGCCATGTTTACGATTGCATCATTAAATTTCATGGCGCCATTGTTTTCATCAAAACTACAAGCGCCACTGTTAAAAATCCCTAAAATAATTGATTTTTAATTACCCCCTTTGGCGTCCAGATCTAGGCACAGTCTAATGTTGTTAGATAAAAGTTATCTCCACGGCTAGGTAAGCTACAGCGAGCAGTACTGCTAGCCGACAATTGGTGACAAGACCAATAAAATGATCAAGTTTCCTTGTTCCCTATCGAGTTCCTCCTCCTCGCACATACGCGTGTTGTTGTGTTTTAATTTGCAAGTGCAGAAAGGTATTACTGAAACTTTAGATCACAATGGTCCCGCACATGTAAAATACATAACAATTTCACTGCAAAATACTCCTATTGACCCTCATTTGATTTTTTTTGACATTCTCACATTTGTAAAAAAGACCCCCCCCCCCCCCCCCCCC
>NW_018471695.1:0-715 GCF_002113885.1 Mizuhopecten yessoensis
AATTCATTTAAATATCCTTGAAGTATTCAAGTTTAATGAATTAGTTAAGATGTTGCCAAAAATATCATCCACACACTTTTATATCTGTCATACATTTACATGAAATTTACCACAAACATGTAATAAAGATATACTTGGTACAACCAAGCTGTCATATTGTTTTGTTTTTTTGTCAAATGTTGAATCTCTCTGTTGCTGATGACATCCAGATGAAAACAAATGGTGTTTATAATCTTCATCAATAACAGCAAAAGACATTGTCGGACTTTGTAAAATAAGTTTATTATTGTGTTTGAAAATATACAATTACTTATCATGTAGGCATCTAAGCACTTAATAAGGTTATATTGTGACACACATGTACAAGCTTTTCACTTTCTCAGTCAAACTAAAATCGACTGTACAGACATTTCATATAGACTCCTCTACAGAAAATTTACATGGTATTTACAAGTAATCTTTCTCCCATTAAAAGCATTTCAGTTTTTTAAACTCACTCCTTGAAATTAGCTTTTATTTATTTTACATTGTGAATAATAGCACAAATGATGATGGGTATATATACTGGGGAATGTTCGCCCTGTCAAATGTTTACCTTCTGTCCGTAAAATCTGTATTTACTCAAGTGATAATTTCGCCCTTTCACATTGAAAGGCTACATACCAGTAATAAGGTTTATTGTTTACTGATGTTCGCTGTAAATGATCAATGCCTT
>NW_018471696.1:0-715 GCF_002113885.1 Mizuhopecten yessoensis
TATCGTTGAACAATAAAGCAAGTCACTCAGGTAAGGACTCTTTTTTATTGGTTAATGACTATTCATTGCTTGGCAACAGACACGGCGTGCATGTCGAATTTGTATCATTGAACCACAAATGCTCTTCTACAAGTCCTCCTGAGCAATAATGTAAACAAATAATGTAAACAATGGAAACTCTGGAAGAGTTTGCTTTGTTCAATAATGGTACATGTGCAGACGTATGACTGTTATAGTTCCCGTATACATCATCGTGGAAACTGGAAAACAGGCCAATTCACTGCAGTGGTTGAAATACGTTTTATCAGTTGTGTGTGTCATGTTATTATTTAATATTTGGCATAGTTTGTCATTGTATGTACATGATTAAACAAAAGGTACAAATTATAAAAGAACTGGATGATGAAGGCCATATTACCTTATAAACACTGATTAATTCGACACGAAATCACGTTCAATTATATTGTAGCATGATAGAATAGATAAAGCCCATATGGGTTTTTATATTATAGGGAAATATATGTATATATATTTAAAGAAATTGAAGCCATTTTGAAGTGTCAGGAAGAACACTTGGAGATTATTCAACTTTAAAGATAGTTCCTCCCATGGTGTTTATTCAACAACAAAATACGCACGTATATAATTATTTCTTTGTATTAATATCCAAAACTAGTTTAAATTCAATAAGGAAAACAAACCTTTTCAAAGGCAG
>NW_018471697.1:0-715 GCF_002113885.1 Mizuhopecten yessoensis
TGAAAGTTTCTATACTATTAAAGATATAACATTGTTTATGAAACTGGTATGTATTTTTTTCCAGTAAAGCATAATATAACAACTCATAGAAAATCGTCTAGTATCCGGAATTGTGATACCACCTTGACCATTCGATATTTATACAATGCTTGACATACTTCCTGTGTTATATACGGATTCAAGGTATAAACAGATGTATGGTATGTAGGAGTTTGTGCTTCCTAGCTGTGCAGATAAGAGTTCCATTGGTGAGTATAACGGTCAAAGAGTGGTATAACCACTTATATTTTATGCAGGCTATGTCAATGATACAAACAAACCATAATGACCCATGTATGTGTGATTTCCTTGTAGTACACGGTGAACTGTAACATTGGATTTGTCAGACGTATACAAACCAAAACTCCGGTAAAAGGTTTTTTTCTGTTGTCTGTCCTAAATCGATTAACTGTAAAAAAAACTGCGAGTAAACATCGTTTAATGCGTATAAGTATATATCGTTGGTATCAAACGAAAGCTGCATTCATTTTTACGGTACATTTGCCACAAGGAAATGTAAGAGTTGCATCCCCTTCTACGACATCTCGACTCACAAACAATTAGGTAGTATGCTTATATCTGAGATTATTATTTCACATAATAATGTATAAGAAAACACATGTATGACTGTTTAAATGATGTTACAACTGTATCACTATTTCTTGAATGGAAAAGG
>NW_018471698.1:0-715 GCF_002113885.1 Mizuhopecten yessoensis
GGAAATAGAGGTAAAACCTTTGAAATCCTTCTTCTACCATAGGGACCTTGGATCTTGTATAAATGGTGGGTTTGGCCCCTTTTGGTGCAGAGGGCGGGGCTCAAAGAGGAAATTTGAGGTTGAAATCTTTAAAAGCCTTCTCCTTCTGTACCATTTGAGGGATTTCATCCAAATTTGGCCTGGAGCATCCTTGGACGAAGGACTCTTAATTTTGTATAAACGATGGGTATGGCCCCTTAATGATCTATAAAGTCACCATTGTTAGTTTTCGATTCACACATCTGTTATGTGTATCAGGGAAGTAGAAGAAGAACAAAATAAGCGATAAATATAAGTATCGCATTGTTACACCTAAAGATATGTCACATTAACCTTTAATAGACTTTTGTTTTTGATAAACATCAGAAATCTGAATTGTTATTATATAAATACGAATATGTGTGGGAAAGATAGTTTACAATAAAAGGTGGTTATTTTGTGTCGAACTGTACATTTGTGAATTGTACTTGGCCAATAACCCAGGTAGAGTTATTTTTAGCTGTTTTTAGCTGTGTGAAAATCTCCATAATTTGTTCCAGTTTTGATGTATTTGGGCGGTCGCTGTTTAATAGCGATAATGACTGTTAATGTATTTTATAATTAATCGGAGTACAGTAACAAAATGTTTTTAGTGATAAATTTGAGTACAGTAACTGTTTTCTTATTTCTTATCTTG
>NW_018471699.1:0-715 GCF_002113885.1 Mizuhopecten yessoensis
TCAGGTCACCAATCACTGTGACATTATCATTAAATCCCTCACCACAGTGACACAACTACTACCCCTGCATTGCTAGTGTAATGAAGTTTATGTATGACACCCTCAATCATTTACACTAGCTTTGTTTAACAATCAAAACAGCGCCTGAAAAAGTGTTACATTTCAAACAAGATTTGTGTAAGCATGTTTTAATGTAACAAGCAATCTGATTGGATTGTCAGTCTAACAGCATGATGTTAGTTCTTATCTGATTAGTTCATTCAGATATAGCAGGTCCCACACCAGCATTACATAAGAAGACAGCAGGAAGTCCCTGAAAGTAGCTTTGTGTCTATTTAAGACAAGCCAGTTACATGTTGATGATTATTTTGTCTTTCCCATCCTCATACCACCTAATAGTTTATGTAATGAAGTCTCAATCTCTGCCAAGATGTCAGTTTGACTATTGGGGAGTTTTCTTAACAAGCCCACAGACAGGTTATCAGAAACAGACATGTACTGTTGGCATTATGTACACAAACATTTCTGCACGTCTGACAGAGATTGCAGTTTCCATTTATATAACATGTATAGTTAAGTGCTGGTTACAGGTGAATTAGAACGGCAGGTTCAGGTGACTGAAGGGGACAGAACGGCAGGTTCAGGTGACTGAAGGGGATAGAACAGCAGTTTCAGGTGACTGAAGGGGACAGAACAGCAGGTTCAGGTGACTGAA
>NW_018471700.1:0-715 GCF_002113885.1 Mizuhopecten yessoensis
TTTTTTTTATCGTTCTAACATTCAGTGCGCATATAATGCACATATAGGTTTATAGGTTTAGAAAGCTACACGTTTCATTGATTTCATAGGACTGGAAATCTGTTGTGAAGGACAATTTCACGATCTGCGCCAATGGAGGAAAGCGATTTACTTTGAAGGACAACATTGGAATTGGGAACTACAACATCCTGTTATGGGATTCCCCTCTGTACACGGCACAAGAGGAGTCCAATGAATCGTCCCATAAACTATTTCGCCAAGCCATGCCGACCGGGTTTGCCTGGGAGGTTCTTGAAGTGTTTTCAGGTAGCAAAAATACTTTTAAAAATACTTTGTAAACCATGAAAACTACTTTTAATAAAATACGGAACAAAGGATTCCTTATTTCTATAAATATCATCAGTATAATCAATATGTCATAAATTTAATTTTCATAAGATTTATGTAAAAATGTGATATGTATTCATTATAGCGAGTGAGAAAGAATTGTAATGCTATATCCATTTCGAGGATTAATTGCACGTGTTCTTCTAATGGAACGAGGGAAAAACGAATATCAAAGATTGGTTGTGATAATAAGGGCGAACATTATAAAAAAAACACACACTTTTGACTTATACAAATGAAGTCACGGAGGAGAAAACAAATCCGCATTAACTAGAATATTTCATTTTGATATCGGTTCGTAGTACTTTATTAACATTTAAACATAACA
>NW_018471701.1:0-715 GCF_002113885.1 Mizuhopecten yessoensis
TATACACAAATACTTCATTTAGAAAGCGTCGTGCAACGACGCATGACTTTTATGTGGGCGATTTTTATTTTTCACTGCGTTAGCAGTTTTATGAGAGGAAACTATCACTTGCCGGTACGTTCTATATAAAAATGTGAATGCTTTGAATTTTCATTTTGTGTATTCAGGTGAGATAATCTGGTACCCGTGAGAAACTAGCATGTTTATTAAATTAATTAAAAAATCATGAACTCAGTAAGTTTTTAAAATACCTGAAAGCTATATACACAATAGCTACTATGGCGTCTAGTGTTTGTTTGTTAAAATTGACTGCGTAAACAAAATTCAAAAATCCTTTAGCTTGAAAAAATCAATCTTACATACCAAGAATACTATTCAAATAATCTTAATCCTGATGAAAATAATATATCACTGAGAAAACTTGTTCAAATTAGAACAGTTTGATATAAAGTTTTATTATCTTGTCAGCAAGCAGTACGTTGATTTACACTCGGATTCTGCTTACTGAGGACCAGTGATACACCTGTTTACAATAAGGGTTTACTAGAAGTGTTTAAAGAGGTGTCGGCTTAATAGAGAGGTCTTCTTTATAGAGTTGTCTGCTAAATAAAAGTGTCTGCTTAACACAGGTGTTTGCTTATATAGTTGGCTGCTTAAGACATGCACCTGCGCTAAATGGAGGTGTCTGCTCATTAGAGATGTCTGCTTAATAAAA
>NW_018471702.1:0-715 GCF_002113885.1 Mizuhopecten yessoensis
TCACTTGGCACTTCGTGCCAGGTGAGCTAAAAACTATATGTTTACGTAAAGTTACGACTTAATATCAGTTGAAGAAAGAAATATGACAGACTCAATTACAACATCATGTATAAATTACGAAAAGCATACTGGAAGCTCAGATTAGGGGTTTAACCCGAAAAACAAACAAGGTAGGTTTATCAGGGGTTTATCTCTCCAGACAAGTCTTACGGTATAGGACATGTAAACTCTATACTCATAAGGGTTGGTGTGTACTTATGTGGACAATGCAGTTTATGATTGTGAAGTTAAGGCCGATTCGTGTGTAACTGAGCAAAATAACACATTTTATACATTTGTTAATAAAGAAAACAATACCAAAAGACAGCCCTTATTGTACTATAATATTTATGATAAACCCTAATCTTTCGTATTGATCACATTTACTACAGTACGAACGAACCATCGGGGACGTATATGTGTCCTAAACTTCATATAGTTCAATATTGTTTTTGTATAATAGAAACAAATTGAATAAAATCTTACTTTCGGATCTTGATACCGGAACAATAAACAACAGGATTGCTAATATCTCCAAGCATTATATTATTTATTATTCTGTCGACATGGCAGTCTGCTGCTAGCTAGCCCTTGAAGTGGCGTTATAGACAACCAAGCAGTATAACGTCGTTTACAATCGGCGGATGTTTACGTAGCAGTAGTTATAAATCAAATA
>NW_018471703.1:0-715 GCF_002113885.1 Mizuhopecten yessoensis
CGCCGAGCTCGTGACCGAAGGGTTGCGGGTTCGAGTCACGGCACGCCACCGTGTTGTTTCTTTGAGCAAGATAATTTACTCCGCTTGTTCCAGTCTACTCTAATTAGCACTTCATTTCGCTCGAATAGACAACACCTAAGTCTACTTATTTCTGTGATTCATGGTTCTATTATAACGACACGGTTATTAGAAGATTATTCAGCAGATAACATTTGAAAAGAATTTAAAGTTGGTAAAAAAATTCGGTGAAAGAGACTTTGTCCTCCACACACATACTTATCCTTATTAAGTTGTTGCCCTTTGACACCACACAATAATCCTTTATTATAACAACATGGAGATACCGTCACGAGTAAGAAATGTTTATTGACAGGCTTACATGCCTTTAGATAATCATTTCTCTAAATACCATGTGAAATGAAATACTATAATTAGACTCATATACGGATTGAACGGCATTTTGTCAATGTTATGAACGCGAAACGGTTACATACATATCAATTAGCGCTATGCACGCAATTTCTTTATGTAATGCTGATAGAGGAACTTGCAGTAGAAATGTAAATATAGTAGAATAGAGTAAAATAACGGTATATATGACTTTTTTTGCATGGTAAGGTTCTTATTTTAACCCACCTGATAAAAACTCGAACTATATCTATGATTTTGTTTCAGAATAAATGCATGTACTTGTATTCCAGAGAGGCTAGGTGAA